>NW_021318661.1:637793-645067 GCF_001605985.2 Dendrobium catenatum
TATATTATAAGCTAGACAAGTTATCATGTCATTCATTTATTATGTTTGTCATTTATAATATGATATTACATTAATATATATACACTATATAAAAAAATGTATTGCCGTGTCTGCGCCGTACCCGTGTCCTATATTTAAAAAAAAAAGCCGTGTCCCGTGTCCGTGTCGTGTCCGTGTCGCCGTGTCCGTGTCCGTGCATCATAGGTTTCAACACATCAGTAAATCTAATAGTGGTAAGTTAGAGATGGGTTCTATCTTGCTCCTTAGTCAAATTCTGCATTGGGATGTCACCTTCTTTGCCCAAGGTAGAGAGAGCATGATGTCTCTTTCAACACATCAGTAAATCTAATAGTGGTAAGTTAGAGATGGGTTCTATCTTGCTCCTTAGTCAAATTCTGCATTGGGATGTCACCTTCTTTGCCCAAGGTAGAGAGAGCATGATGTCTCTTTTCGATAAGGATTAGCATGAACAGGAATTTCTACCTTGCATTGATTAGTCTAAATGCTTGCCCTGCTGCATTATGAATGTCATTATACACTTCACAGACTTTTTTTTTATAGCAGAAAGGCCTTAGATTCTTTATTGAAATGATTCTGATAAGGTCGTTGATATGGTATTGCAACCATATCATGAATGTATGAGATATCAAAGATGCCTTGATAGATGTCAAGGGATCCACTTTGCATTCTATCTCATCTATGTAATCCTTCAAATTTCAAGCAACTATCGCATCAATTTACATTTTTGAATCCTTCTGAATTCAGCCTAAAAGGTGAGTATGAGGATATATAATTTCAATGGAAACTTGACCTTTATTCCCTCTTTGGAAGTGACTGAAATTATCTCCTGCAATTGAAATGCTTTATGATTTGGTCAACTACTTAAAATCTCTTTCTACTAATTTATTCCAGGTTTTTAGTTATGCATTTTAGGAAGGTTTTGATTTCCAAGATGGACGGCAGAGGATTTTTGATCCTCTAACTTGTATGCGGCTGAATGCTAGATGCACTTCAAATAAGAGAATATAAATATTTTTCCGATTTCTCTCCAAGTTCAAACATGATAACAGAGCATTCTCGCAATTCTAATTCAATGAATAGTAGTGATGACAAAATATTGTATGGCAGCGAGAGGAATGGTTTTACCTCAAAGATCATTTTCAATCCTAGGACAATCATCACCAACAACCTTAATGAAATCAAAGGCTCCATCCTCCCAATCACAAGGTTAAAATTCAACAAAGAAAATTGATAGACCGGCGGCTAAGCTGGTGGGCCCCACTAGGGTGGGCGACATGAAAGAAAAAGGAAAATTGTTTAGGAAAGTTTTAATTATAGCTAAGACATAATTAATTAGGAAAAAAACTCTAATTTGAATTTCAAATATGAGAGGGAATTATTTAAGAAAATCCTAGGTGAGTTAATATTCATTATGTAAGGAGTAATTAATGGGGAATTATTTAGAAAAGTTTTAATTACAATTGGGAGGAAATTAATTAGAGAAAAAGATTTAATTTGAATTCAAATTTGAGAGGAAATTATTTAAGGAAAGGAGGCTGATTTGGGAGCTAATTACGGGAGTCTATTTAAGGCTAAATATCAGGTGATTTCAAATTATGCTTGATGTTGCTGGAATTAGTTTTGCTTAGTTTGAGTGGGCTCTAGCCAACAACTAGGGATTTGGGAGAGCCCTCTCTTTCTCTCCAATTGAAGATCCAACTATATCTTATGCTTTTCTTCATAGTTCTTTTAATTAAAAAAGAGTTTTTATGTGTTTTCCTTCCTAAATTTCTTGTGTCGTCTCTAGTATTGTTGAAATTATATCTACTTCCTATCAAATTGGTATTAGAGCTGTGTCCTGTGCTGAAATATAAGTCTTCCTCGTCGATTTCTGCTACGTTTGTTCCCTCGGTATTGCTGATTTTTGCTGTTGGAAGATCATATTAGCTGTTTTTTTCTATTTCTTTTGTTGTTTGGAGCCTAGATCTGAGCACCTATGGAGGGAAGAAAGATGGAAGTGGTGGAAGGGGAGTTTAGAAAATTGAAATTTGATTTTGTAGAAAATATTTCAAAATTCAAAAAAATAATTTTCAATAATTCGTGAGAAGATCGATGTGAAGTTTGACATTATGGAGGAAATGATGAGGAAGATGTTCGAGTTCCAAACCAAAATGCCATCGTCAAAAGCAAGGTGAGCCGGCGGCGGTCAAGGAAGTGGAGGAAACCCTAATTTGATAAGGAGAGGGGAATATGAGGAGGTGGAAATGTTGGGGGAAGAAGAGGAGATGCCACCTTTGGAGCCACTTCCAAGGAGGGAAAAGGGTGAAGGACTGAGAATTTTGGAGGAGTTGCAAAGTTTGGAAGGAGAAAAAGATAGGGAAAGGATATAAGGACTAGACATGGTTTAGCCACCCCTACAGTAATATCGAGGGCTGCTCTAGCTAGTTCAGGGGTTGTCTCCTCTGCGGGAATGCGAGCATGTTACCATGTTGAAGGAAAGATTCTTACCTAAGTGTTCGTCTGTACCGTCATCCCTAAATCAAGAATGAAGACATTGAGAGACTAATCAAGGAGATGCTCAAGGTAGGGATCATTCGATCTAGTGTTAGTCCATTTTCTAATTCACTGCTATTAGTCCAGTGCTTCAGCAACAGTTTCCTTCGTTCCATCTTGAGGACAAGGTGACTCTTCAGGAGAGAGGTATTGATGGACCGTCGGCTGAGCCGGTGGGCCCCATTATTGATGGACCGGCGACTGAGCCGGTGGGCCCCACTAAGTTGTGCGACACACAAAAAAATGGGGAATTGTTTAGGAAAGTTTTAATTATAATTGGGAGGGAATCAATTAGGAAAAAAATAAATTTGAATTTTAAATATGAGAGAATTATTTAGGGATAGCTCAGTGGAGTTAAAATTCATGATATAAGGAGGAATCAAGAGGAAATTATTTAGTAAAGTTTTAATTATAATTGGGAGAAAATTAATTAGGGAAAGAGATCTAATTTGAATTCAAATATGAGAGGAAATTATTTAGAGAAAAGGGGCTGATTTGGGTGAGAATTAGGGGAGATTATTTAAAGCTAACTATGTGGTGATTCTGATAATGCTTATATTTGCTGAAATTAGAAGTTCTTAGGTTGTGAGAGATCTAGCTGACGGCTAGGGATTTGGGAGAGCCGTCAATTTCTACATCCACTTCCTATCAAATTGGTATCAAACTTCCTATCAAATTGGTATCAAAACGAGGTTTTGGAGAGATGCAACAAAGAAGATGGATGTGTTACAAGGTGAAGTGGAGCAAAACAAATCCTGGATGGAGTTCTCAACCATCAAAGGAAAGATTTCAATCATGGAGAATCAGATGGAGAGCTAATTTGGATGGTTGGAGATGATGAGGAAGCTCATGGAGATGCAATCCAAAACTCCACTGGCAATTCCAATTGCAAACTCTAACTAAGATTTGATCAGGATTCCTTTGGTTGAATCTAAGGGAAAGGAGATCGGACAAGAGTTCAACAATGAGAGTTTCTTTCATCAAGAATCACCTCCTATGGCCATGATAAGGAGTGGATTAGGGTTTTCGAATGGGGGGACAACAAGGAGAAAATTATATGGTGGAGGTGGTGAGGTGGCCGACCAGTATGGGAGGAATTTTAGGCAAGTAGAGTAGGTGATCGGAGATGTAGGGGCTCGAACCGAGCTGTCGAGATCGGGTCATGCAAGGAGGATAAAAGAAAGGTGAGAATCCTACCCTCAATGCATGGGGAAAACCATTGGAGGGGGAGGAAGTTGGAGTGGAGATGCTAGGGTGAGGATGTGGAAGATGCCGATATTTGAAGAGGATTATGCCCATGGGTGGGTGTACTTGGTGGAGACAGAAGCATTAGGATACGCCCTAAGGGGCACTGCTCATGCAGGATCATCAACCCATTGCTTATTTCAACCAGGTTCTCACAACCAGGGCAAGACTAAAGTCTGTATACAAGCGAGAGCAGATGACAATCATCTTAGCCATTCAAAAGTGGTGATCCTCTTTGTTGGGGTAACACTTTATTATCAGGACAAACAATGTGTCTAAAATTTTTGCTTGAGCAAAGGATGGCAACTAAGGATCATCAGAGGTTGTTATCCAAATTATTTGGATATGATCACATCGGACTAGACAGTTTCCATCCTTCCACCTCGAGGACAGGTGGCTCTTTGGGAGGAGAGTATTGATGGACCGATGGTGGGCCCCATTAGGGTAGGCGGCGGGCAAGAAGAGAGAGGGGGAATTGTTTAGAAAATTTTTAATTACAATTGGGAGGGAATCAATTATGAAAAAATCTAGTTTGAATCTAAAATCTAAGACATAATTATTTAGGGAAAGATGACTGATTTGGGAGAGAATTAGGAGAGCCTATTTAAGACTAACTATAGGGTAATTTCATATTATACATGTGTTTGCTGAAATTAGAAGTTCTTCGGTTGTCAGGGCTCCAGCCAGCTGCTAGGGATTTGGGAGAGTCGGATCTTCCTCTCCAATTGAAGATCCAATTGTGTCTTGTTTTTTCTTTCATATATCTTTCAATAAAAAGTTGTAGTGTGTTCTTTTTCCTAGTTTTATCAATTTCTACATCCACTTCCTATCAAAAATTTCATCTAACGGGTAGAAAAATTACCTCACTGATGCGGCTTCTTCTCCATATGTAGATCTAAGATTCAAAATATAAAAAAATAATAAAAATCGAAAAATATAATGATTTTCTGGTTGATCGACTCTACAATGAGTGAGATTGATAAAATTTCATGTACGAAAGGCCTATAAGAGATATGAGATATAACGAAGTAAATACCCTAACAAAGATAAATCATAAAAAATCTATGAGATTAAAATAACACTCTATGATCAAAACAACACTATGGGAGAAGGCTGACTTTCTAGTCTCCCAACTAGGGGAGAACGCTCACTTTTTGGAAGAAATCTGATATCTCATAATTCTTTGAAATAAAAAAAATACTATGGGATAAGGCTGACTTCATAATCTCCTAATTATACCACTGAATGTTTATAAATTATTATTATAAAATGTGTAATTAAAATATCTAACATATATATTTTCTATCAAAAAGTATTACAAACTGAACCTACATAAATTTCTTTGGAGTCCATGCCTTCCCTTGCTGCTGAGATTTGTTGTATGATAGTACCCTCCCTGCCCTTTAATCTTTAGATATGGATGTTGGGTGTTGCATCTTCACAAATCATGTCTAGGATAGGTATTTTCCAGCCCATTAATGGTGTCACTTCTTCTACAAATCTCATTACTATTATTGATGCACACTCTGTAGTGGAGCTTCATGGTAATTCAGGTTCTGAGCTGTCTTAATATTCTATTAGAAGGTCCCCAGATTTAATGAATAAAAGATTTCAGATTGTATTTTTAGAAGAGATAGAAATCGAAAAATTTATTTCTTCACCCCCATAGTTTACTAAATTTTAAACGATATGAAAGGATTCAGTTGATGAGTTTCCATACCCTTGACATAGCAGAAGCTAGTTTGATCGGATTGAGGGATTGCCACTTGTCATTTGAATTGAGATTACTTTCTCACATTCCATATTTTCATGTTCAAAAAATATTTTGTTTCTTTATTTTTTAATGGCTGTTTTTGGATCTGCTTTTATAATGTAACATTTTCACCAAGTGGTAATACAGACTTGCTAAACATTGACAAACATATGAAAAGACGCTCGCTTATTCTTGGATGCAAGGATCAATAAAATATAGCTCATTACCTTTTTCATCATGTCCTGCTCCACTGCCTCAATTCTAACGATCATAAGTGTATACTCTGACGGAATACCCCACTGTATACTTAATTTAGCGATCTGCAGTTTTCAAAGTGGGAAGTTTAAACAATAATCATGAAAATATATGGTGAAGAATTATAGAGATCAACTAAAAATAAAAAAATGATTCATTAGAAATAGATACATAAAAGGTATGATTACATACCGCAAATTAAAAAGAAAAACGTTTCAAGGCTATTGGCATGCGCATGAGTGGACAAGAAATGAAGAGAAGTTTATTATTCTAGATGATTATCGAAAGAAAATAAAACGCTGATCTGGCATGGACCTCAAAGAAATGCATGGGAGTAATTATCAAAAATGGAATTAAATTAAACATAAATATCGACAATAGATATTGTCAAAGAACATTATCTAGGTGGAGTCCTAAACAACATCAAAAGTTTTTTCCGAGTGAAAAGCCTCATTGCAGGTAAAGAGATGCAAACAAATTATTTCTCAAAATCCAACCACAGCCACGTGGCATGGTTTTGTATAAGAATGCAGTCGAATCTTTGAGGACAAAATGAATATGACCAATGAAGTAGCAGGTAGTAGTATATTGAAGACTCTACGTCCTTTAGAGAGTTTTCAGAGCAACAAACCCTTCGAACATCAAGGACAAAATGAATATGAACAAAGCAGTAGAACGTAGCTAGTTTACTAATGAGTTCTTTCTGAAGACTACAAATATGATATCTAAGATTCCATATCCTCTGTATTGTGAAAGTTTTCGGAGCAACAAACTAGCCTTCCAAATAAATTGAATATAAGATGAAAAATAATGTCCACACATTGTTGCCAAAGAAAAAAAAAAAGATAGAAGTGATCAACCCTAGTGCAATTTTTTGAAGTACTACTGAAGGTTTTGATTATGGGAGTACTGCTTCAGATATCCATCAGAATTAAGCTTTGCTTGAAAATTCATCTACAAGTGATAAAAACCAAGGCAAGATTTAACTCTCATTAAGATAGTCAAAAGAAAAATCAAGAAGATCATTGATGAATATCACTAGCCGGGACTTAAAACTACTAAACTTCAATATGAACTTAAAAAATCGTTTTTTGTTGCTAACTGAACAGCTACAATACGTTTTTTGTCACTATCGTTTGAGGCAGCCTTCATAGAAAAGGATAGGAAATAAAGATTATTTAAAGCAAACCATAAAGAGAATTTTCAAATGAATGTGCAGAAAAAATTAGGAATGATTGTGAGCTCCGAAAATTCGGCCTCGGCCTCCACTCGTTTTTCTTATTCGGCGAGGGAGTTTTAACGAACTAAGTTCCAGGGTAAATTTTGGAAGGCAGATGGGTTTGTAGATAAGACACTACCCAGAGATTTCGCCCTCATTTTGTGAGGACTTTATGATCTGAGTTCTGGTTTCCTATAGGCGCAAGCCCCTATAGTTAATTACCCCTCCCGATAACAAGAGAGAACTTTC
>NW_021318661.1:645405-694465 GCF_001605985.2 Dendrobium catenatum
TATATATATATATATATATATATAGTGAAAATAGGACCAGAAATAGAGCCATGAGAGAGATTTAAGGTTTAATGATACGAACGAGATTGAATCGAATAGCATAATAAATATTAAAATCATTTAAATATGATCTATATGACATAATAATGATATAATAATGATGTAATAATACAAATATGTGATTCAAAAAAAAAATCTCATACACATTTAATATCTTCAATGGTTGTAAATGCAAATCGTTACTAATTTATTTTATATATTCAAACATAAATAAATAAGTTAGATAAAAAATTAAATACTACTAATTAAAGAAATAAATATTATTCACCTTATAAGAAAATCTATTTTAAAATAATTAGTGCATGAGATGTAAATTTGAGAACTTTAACTTAATTATTAAACCCACATCAATTGGGAAATTTATATTAATACTATTTTTATAGCATTTTTGGTTTCCAATGCATGTACTAGGAACTCACTTGGGGTGGTGAGGCCATACAAAAATGCTTGTTTTGGTGCTTACTTGACAAATGATTATTGAATGAATCTGATATTCATTATTAAATAAAAAACATGTTAAATTTAAATTAATTAATTTAAGCTCAACATTTTTTCACTAAACTTATTAAATGAATTTATTTAGTTGCTTTATGGGGTAGCAATTTAACCAGTAGATTATAAGAAATTGATACATACATATCAAGGATGGGTGTGCATGCTTTCCCATATTCCTCTTGATTGTGCATGCAAGTAACGTGCTTGTGTCGATAATCAAATTAAAAAAGGTCTCTATCCATGCCATTTCAACATTTTAGGCACATTGAATTGATCAATTTTGTGAATGTTCAATGAGCAAGCATTCTTTTAAATGTGAACAAGACATCCCGAGTTGACTATTTGGGAAACTATATATATTTTTTGCCAACGTCATTACATTTGATCATATTGGCTTGTGGAGCATATATGAAGGTTAACAATTATATCATTATCGGCCATTCTTCTATATAATGGATCTAAGGTATATTATCATACCATGATATTAATTTATTTTCTAATTATATTGATTAAGAATTGCTAATATCACACCCACTAAATTATATATTACATACTCAATTTATGCATTGCTAATTCTAACCCCTATATCTTCTGAAAATTTTTAACCATATTTTAAAACTTCACTAATTTAAAAAAATATTGACTATTACTATGTCAAGTATGTAAAAACATACAACAACTCATCTCACTTTGAATATCCTTTGTAAATATTGTTGTAACACATATAAAAAGATATGGGTACAATACTATTGTTTGAAGAAATCCTATGATAATCAAAAGCTCTTCGATTACTCCACAATTACTTATACTAGTTAGTGCTCTATCGTACATATATTTAATAACTTAAGCATGCCTTTGTTAAAAACATTTCCAAAATACATATCAAAGCAATTCTCATAATACTTGATCATATGCCTTCAATAAACTGATATGAATGTTATTTTTATGCACTCTAAATTTTTATGTCAATTATATTAACAAAAAAAAAATCGCTTTCATGGTGGATTTTCATAGAAAAAAAATCAAATTTACTCTTCGAATCTAACATAATATTTTTCAAGTCTACAATTCAATACTTTCTCCCATAATTCTAATTTATGATTCCTAAATTTGATTTATTTACAATAAATAAATATCAAAAGATATGATGACACGATTAAACTATTTAATTCACAAAAACTATCAAAAACCCTGTTGATAATAACTTTTTTATTAAATCTTCTAAAAGAACCTAGTTAAAATGACAATTATTGATCACTTTATTAAGCAGTAAAAAATAGCTCATCAAAATTTTCTAAAAAAGCAAAAAAAAAGAGGAAGTGCTAAGCTAACCATAGTAGAATATAAATGAACAAATCACCATTTACTTAAGCTGGAACGCTGATTGAAATGCAAATGGCAAAAACACTTGAATAGGAAAGTCAATTTGTCGTAATAGTTGGCTGGATGAATTTAAACATGTGATCTTTCATTGAATAATAAGATTGATGTAAATGATTTAGGGTTATGGTTTCCTAGTGCAACTAGAATGATCAGATGCATTATCACAAAATGAAACTTAGGGTTCACATATCACAAACCACTAAATAAGTTACTAACTTATTTTCTTTAAACGCAAATAATAAATAAGAGAATTAGAGCCCAACCGATGAACAATGATTGAATAAATTCAAAGAATTAGCCAGAGAAACAAACCACACAAAATTAAGGAGAAATTGCAATTAAATTGCTACACAAAAATCCCAGTTGTGTAAATTTGAACAAAATTAGGAACACTAGTAAAACAATAGAAAAATATATCAAAGAAATTAAATCAAGAAAATAATTCAATAAAGTACGAAATTCAAGCCTCACGCTATTGCAAAGAGATGACTTCCGCTAAATTGAAGACATTCAAAGAAATCGTACATCTAACTTACAAAAACAATATTGAACACTAGAATAATTTATTCAATCAAAGACAACAAATTATATGCCTTAGATCATCTATTTACGGACTTCTTATTCTTGTGAACCTTAGCAAAAATCTAAGCTGATGTTGCACAACTGATAAAAATAAAATCAATCCCATCTTCAACAACATCATCAACAATAACAACAAGATAAGGAGTCCGCAACTGGCAATAGGCAATCTCAAGGATATGAGCAGCATTGGGAGAGATATTTAAGCAGTAAATAACAAATCTTAGAAGTAGAGAAACGGGTTAGTAAAAAAAAGAGAGGCTACATTTACAATCCAAGAGATAATTTTTTATTTTCTTCAATCTTTAACAAGGATTTTATTGTCTTCACCTCTAATGCATTTAGCACATTTATCATAGTAACAAAATAAGCCAAATACTACTACCACATTTTTTAAGGACTAGGAGTCATGTCAATTATTCTACATTCATTTGTGGCACTAGGGCAATTGACAGACAATGTGTGGTAATTTCCAGAAATACAATTTTTTTCATAACAGAAGGGAGCATTCTTGTACACAATTACACATTAAATTAAAGGAGCTTAACACTACTCTCAAACAAAATTCTCCAAACATGTAAGAACAAAATGTCATTCATTATTCTAAATGATTTATGTTCATGGTGAACAGCAAAACTAACATGTATTATCAATGGAGAACTTGTGCATTTATCTAAGCAGACATTTCAGAAAATATTTTAAAATCCAGAACACAGTTCTGCCATTAGTAATTAAAAAAATAACTGAAATAGTTGCCAAATAAACATAATTCATCCTGTTATAAGGCTTTACTTTATCAGCTACTAATATTGAACCGAAGCATTAAATTGTTTCCAGAAAAAGTCAGTTGGATTGTTAATAAGCAATGATTGCTTATCTTGAACTAAGACGTCAGCTAATGTATACAAAAATGATCGATAAACAAATATTTTGTCATAAACATTTAGGAGAAGAAACTAACCTTCTCTTCAAGTTCCATGCTTTCAAAGAACCAAGCCTGAGCTGTGAGTAGGTCAATTTGTTGCTTAACAAATACCTGTAACAAACAAACTATTTTAAAACAGCACAGTACACCAAATGTAAGAAGGATTGCGCCATAAAGAATATAATAATTATCTCAATCACTTAAAATACATTAATAAGATTTTTTGGGAAGTCCCTTTCAGGCATTGCAATATGAATGAAGATATAGATTAGTTTGAATTACAAGAAAACGGAATCTCAGGAAATTGTCTGGCGGGCCTTGCTAATTAGTTTTGTGAGGTCAAGCGGAGAATAAAATATTATAAATAGAAACAAATTCTTATAGGGAGTAGAAACAATTCCTATGAGCAAGAAAGCTTGCCTACAACCTTCATGCAATGAGGGAGAAGGGATGAGCGCACAACAAGGTATTTCGCATAAGATGGAGATTCTATGGGTAAATACTTGTGTGGCAAGAGAATGATTGTGAATATGATGTGCGAGAGAGAAAGTCATGGGCATGAACCATACAACGATGATGTGCAGGTTTTTTCTTCTTTTTTTTTTTGCTCATAAATAAGGATTTTTAGGACATTTTGATATTTGAATTTAAATTAACTTGATTTCAAATAAAATCATAATTCTATAGATAGGGGTTCCATTGCTTGAATTGAATAATACAATTACGAAAGAATTTAAAAGAACCTCCTCTTCTCAACTCTCTCTCATCTTTCTTATGATTTAATCTCTTCCATAGAAAAATCAAGGATTCCTAGTTTCTCTAACGTGATTCCCAAAAAACTCCCCATGCCTCATTCTCATACTTCTACTACATCCTAATGTTATGACCCAATTTCAAGTCTATGCTTCTCTCTCCCAAGGAAATGCTAAATTCCAAGAAGCCCTTCCTCAGTTTTCTCAAAAAATATATTGACATCATCACCCCCTAGCTCGAATCCCAGACCTACCCCCCCAGCTCGATTCCCTTTGGCCGAAGACCTTAGTCAGCCAAACACCCAACCACCAACACCGTTGTTGGCTCCCCACTCCTGGACAACCTCTCCATCGGCTTGCAGCCCAACTCCCACTGCCGCCAAACTAGCCACTGCCGACCACCTCATCTCCTCCTCTTTTTTCTTATCCCCTCTTCCTTTTCTCTTATCTTCTTTTTCCGCTTATCTTATTTTTTTTCCTCTTCCCTCAAAGCCTATTTCATCATCTTCTTCCTCAAAATCTCAAAACCCAAACCCTAATCTCTCTCACACTCACTCTTTTCCTTAAATCCCCACATTCCCTTCACAAAACCTCTTCCCTACAACTTCATACACCCTCTCTACCAAAACCCTAATATTCCTTCCACTTGTTTCCTCTAGATCTAGAGAGAGAAAATAATTAATCTCTAAATAGAGAGAGAAAGCACATTTTCTCTCTTTAAATGGAGAGAAAATATATCTCCTGTTCAACACTCTCACCTTTTTATCTCTCTAGTTGGAGAGAGAAAATACTACTCTCTCTAGAAAGAGAGAAAAACCCTATCCAAATGCCTTCTTTCTCTCTCTATAAAGAGAGGAAGTTCTCTCTCTTTCCCCCTATATCCCCAAAAAAAGGACAAGACAAAAAATATATATGCATTGCCTCCCCTTGTTATCTTGCCGTCGCCGTCCTCTCCACCATGCATTTTGAGATATAAACCCAACCGACACTAGTTTTTTTTCTTATTTCATGCAATTGAGACACGTGTGACATGAAGAGTGAAACTCGTGCATGCTTTTCTTAGCCGACGGGTGAAACTTATAGACGATTCTTGCAAGGTGTCAGGTGAGCCCCGTGTGTGCTTTTCTTAACATGACAGTGTGAAACTAAGTACCCTTGACTATTTTTCTTGAATGGTGGAGAAATACTACTGTACATGAAAACCCTAAGTACCCATGATTGTCTTTCTTGGCAGATGAGGAAACACTATAATGCATGAAAATTCTATGTACATGTGATTGCCTTTCTTGGCGGGCAAGGAAAATATTGCTATGCATAAAACCCTATGTGCCCATGATCATCTTTCTTCGCGGTGGGGAGAATATTATGATTTACACGTAGGTACATAAAGACTCATGCATTGCCTTTCTTGGATGGTGGGATTAAAAATTATGATCATAGTGTCACCCGACACCGACCATGCATGTCGTTTTCGCGTGGTGGGCAGGTTTAGCACACCCCGATGCAGCCCCCTACACGGGGATGACACACGAGTGCTGCCAAAATTTTGATCGACACGAGACTCAAATAATATTTGAACTAAATGATAAATCAACAAAATAAAATATAATTACTAAATACAAGAACAAAATTGAAATGAAAATAAGACCTATAATGAACTCATATCAGACTGAGCACTTGCCAACGATCATGAACTAAAACTTCCCCCCGAGCTCTTAAGTCGCTTGCACAAAATAAAATCCTGCAACAACACTCTCTTCAAAAGTTAAAAAGTGTGTAATGAATCAAGGAGGAGCTCCATATTTATAACCCAAAAAATAGTCATGTGTGGTGTCCACCTAAAAAAATATCCAACTATTAAGAAGCAATGAAGCTACATATTAAAATAATGTCAAGATACCATTTTGAAATCGTATTTAAAATGTATGAATAGGGCTATAAATGAACTAAGCGTTCGACAAGCTATTCAAAGTTTAGCTTGATTAAACTCTTTCATGATTATTTAGATTAAGTAATCAAACAAGCTTGAACATTTTCTTAAATAATCGATGATTTAATAAACAAGCTTGAACAACTATGTATTCTGCTCTTTTATGTTCATGAACAACATCGTCTGAAGCTCATGAACATGCTCGAAAAGAAGCTTGTTAAGAGCCCAATACAAATCTCGTTCATTAATATGCTTGCTAATGTTTGTTTCCATAGTTCATTATGAAGTTCATTCATTAAAATTATCATTTATGAGCTCGAGAAGCTATTCATTTAAAGGATGGAGAGAGCTCGATAAGCTACTTATTTAAGGCTCGTTCATTAAGAGCTCGACTTGTTCATTAATAGATCGATTAGGCTCGTTCGTTAATAGCTCGATAAGGCTCGTTCATTAATAGATCGATAAGGCTCGTTCATTAAAAGCTCGATAAGGCCCGTTTATTAATTTATAAACGAGCCACTCGTTTGGAGCTCAATAAGCACAAAACGAATCGAACATGAACTGAACACAAACCAAGCATGAATATGTAACATTTAAATGAACCAAGCTTGAACACAAACAAAAAAGCTTGAATCGAGCTCAAATCGAGCTTAAACAAATTCTTAATAAAAGAGCTCAAACATGAACGAATACATACTTGGCTTGGCTCGATTCAGTTGCAGTCCTATGTGTGAAGTTACATACTAAAAGTTAAAAGCAGAACCTGATCCCCTATTGGCAAGCAAATGACAAGGTCAAATAATGAAGTGAAAATTACCCACAAACCTCGATGATGACCGTGTTGAAAGTTAATCTCAATCGGAAGGAGACTAACATTAATATGCCCTAAAATCTCAAAAATAATTATTAAGAGGCTCTAATTTTACTAAGAGTTCAAAACTTAAGAATCATCAAAACTTAAAATGTTCAAGTTAAAAATTTATTACCTAACTTAAAATAAAAATCCATCCACCCTACACAACAGTTTGCTGAGAAAGGGTATAACTTCAACTCGCAAAGAGTGAATGCCATGTTGGGTGTATAAATAAGATTCATTTCAAATCATCTTTTGCCAGTAAAGACATTGTCTGTATTCTCTAATCAGTAATTTTCCCGTCAAATGACAAAAGTAAACGATTATGAGTGAGGCTCTCTGATCGGGTGGTTTTCCTGTCAAATGATACTACTAAATTATGGTCACAACAAAAGTCTATATGTTCCCTGATGGCTCTAAACATTTAAGTAATGAATTATAGGGTATATTTAATAAGGCACCAAACATTTTGTTAACTCAGGTGGACTCAAAGTTATCCCCTCAAACAAATATTCACCTCAAATCTACAAGATACCCTTGGACGACGCAATTCATGGCTGCCGACAAGAATCCTTCTATCACGTTAAGTCTACTACCTCCTCTGACTTAGTAGACTAGGGATCACGACAGCTCAAAACGATGGAACCAAAAGATCTTGATCAGACCCATCATCATTCTCCCATCACTCGCTTTAAGTGTGCGGTGATAAATTTCAATTTTTTAAAACCACCAAATCTAATTTTAAAATCCTAAAGTTGTTACTACTATACATTGAGCACTTAGTGTCTATCTAATGACTAACCTTAAATGAAAGTGCTATCTCATTATCAGGAGGGGTTAATCAACTATAGGTGCTTGCGCCTATGCGAAACCAGACCCCAGATCATAAAGTCCTCATAAAATGAGGGCAAAATTTATGAGTAATGTCTTATCTAAAATCCAATATGCCTGAAAATTTATCATGGAACCTAAACTCATTAAAACTCTCCTCCTCGACAAAAAAAGATGTGGAGAGGCCATGACACAAATTTTCGGAGCCCACAAAATAAGGAATCATTTTCTTTCTCTCTCTCAAGCACGTCCTCTCATTCTCGTACAAAGGATGTAATAAAACAAATCTACATAAGGAAAAGAAAGAATGATCAATATAAATTCTTCTAAAAGGCATATCATTAAATTGACATGAAATCAAATCTTCTACAACAATCTCAACCAAAATTAGTAACATAAATCATTTGCTCATTCTTATGGAACACCAACAATTATGTCAGACTGAATTAAAATCAAATGAAATATTGCAGGTCATCCCGTTACCACAAGCATGAAATCCTGTGTAATTCTTATATAATATTCATTTTTAAAAAAGTAATCCCTATAGAACAAATTTATAAAATTTACCTTTTCAATAGGTATGTCCGTTGAATTTCGCACCTTCAAATTGATAACTTTTTCATTCATGTCAGCCGATCTACCTTCAACTTTAACAGTGTTTGGAAATTTACCCTCGTATCTTCCAGATATTATCAAGGGGCATTCAATTAAAAGATCAGGAAGTTTCCAAGGATATACCTGGACAGAAATTAAAAAAAATAAATACTGCATGGATATTGTTTCTTCCTGTAAAACACATTTTAGCACAAAAAATAGAGTTTTTGTCCACAAAAATAAAGCAATGTAACATGGAGGCTAAAGAGAATCAAACGGTGGCCGAAATATTATCAATATGTAATACAGTATAAGAGATAAGAACCCTCTTATCCCTGTAGAAAATATTTCAAATTGTGCACCTCCAGGACCCAGCAAAAAAAAAAAAAACTATAGTTTTAAATGAAGGCATGCGTTGGGTGGATCTGTTTTACTTCATTAGAAATTTCTGGTGGCAAATCTTTGCTTTAAAACAGTAGCTAATAAAATATGCAAGACTAACTTATAGACAAGATTGGAAGTAAAACCAAATTTTACAAAACTTATAGCTCACATAAGAAATAGATGTCTAATTTTAAATGTTTGTCAACTAATATCTATTGCAACTTTACTAACAGAACTAAAGTGGCAAAGTTTAATAGGGACGGAAAAACAGAGTTTCCTGTCATGAGAAAATATTATGATGGCCAGATAACAAATTCTACAAAATGGCAACACTACCAGCTATTGTAGACTCCAAAAATTAGCGCAACAGCCCATCAGCATTTTTTAGGAGAATTTTAACCGGAATGTCCTAGATCAAATTTTCAAAAAGACTGATTAAATTTAAGATAGACACTAATAGAGGTGTAAACGAGTCGAGTCAAGTATTTGCCTGATCGATCTAAGCTTGTTTAGTTTTTAATGAACTCAAGCTCGACTTGTTAAAAAATTATAAGCTCGACTTGTTAAAAAATTATAAGCTCGAGCTCGTTATAAAGCTCAAGTTTGACTCGATTGTTGAGCTCAATCCTTTAATTTTAAATTTCATTTTTTTAGTTCTTTCAAGAATTTTTACTTTTAATATAAAATTAATTTAAAAAAGTTAAAATATATTATATAATGCTAATTTAAATTATTTTTTAAATATATTTTAAATTAATTGAGTGGCTAAACAAGCTTGCGAGACGAGCCAGGTTTATAGCTTGAGCTTGAGTTCGTTTAATATACGAGCTTGAGTATAGGCTCGAGCTCGAACCCATGGCTCAATAAGCTCGACTTGTGAGCTCGTTAATGAGTCGAACTTGAGCCAGCTTAGCTTACTTATACCCCTAGACGCTACCCAGATATTTCATCCTTATTTTGTGATGACTTTATGATTTGGTCCTAGGTTTCCAATAGGCACAAATCCCTAAGGTTAATTATCCCTCTCGATCAAGAAAGAGAACTTTTGATTAAGGCCGGTAGTTAGATAGATACTAAACACTCAATCTATAATAACAACAATTTTAGGGTTTGGATTTGGGGTTTTTAGGGTTTGAAAGTATGCTTCAAGCAGACGGTGGGAGAATGATGACTAACCCGATTAAGATCTCACAGCTCCATCGCCTCAGACTGTCGTGATCCCTAGTATTCTAAGTTATAGTAGGTTGTCAACCAACCTGACCGAAAGATTCTTATCCAAAGCCATAAGCTGCTTCATTTAAGGATATTTTGCAGACTTAGGGTGCATGTTTGCTTTAGGGAATAAATTTGAGAACACCTTAGCTAACAGAGGACTTTGTACACTATCAAATATATCATATAATTAATTACTCAAGGGTTTTAAGTCATTAAAGAGGGATCATATGAGCCCTGACAATGATTGTAATTACTCAAGGGTTTTAAGTCATATGATTCCTGACTCCACATGTATTATTCCTCTTCTCATAAAATTTTGTAAGTTACAAGGTGCCCTTGTGTAGTGTTTTATTTATGTCCTAAGGAAGTGTTGTCTTGTATGTTATAAGTGTTGTTGTGTCTTATGAGTTACAGCATCGTTGTGTCATGTTTGTAGTTTACAGTGATCTATAAAAGGTGTCTTTAAATTTACAATCTTAGTGTCATTGTTTATCTATGTTGAAAGAAAGGAAGATTTGTGTCTTTGCAATAAATTTTTTGTTGCATCATGTATGAGTAGGGGGTCAAAAATGACTTGTCCTGCCAACTCAACCTGTTGGGTTGCCCCGTTCAATAAACGGGTCAGATTCGAGTTGTATTTAAATGGATTATGTTCGGGTTGACCCACGACTCATTGTTTACCTAAAATGGCCCGTTTAATGTTTTTTTATTTATTTTACAGGTAGGTATAATCTTTTTATTTTTTATCAAATATGCTAAATTTGTAGTTAATAAGTTATTTAAAAAATTTAACCAAAATGGATTAATAGGTCGGGTTCGAGTTGATTGGATTTGGGTCAGGTCAATTTTGGGTTAGACCAAAACTTCACCCGTCAACTCGTTTTGACACCGCTATGCAAGAGGCATCTAAGGGGGGAGTTGTTGCTACTTTTTCGTGTGAGGTGAGTTATTAGGTTTGAGGGAATTTAGTTTTAGGCTTTTTTTATTTTATTTTATTATGTTTTAAAAGGACATAATCTATTCTTTTGCTTTCAGCAAAAGGGCAAGGTACATTATACGACAACATTGCAAAATTTATCTTTTTAATTATTTTTAAAAAATTTAAATTATTTTAAATATAAATATTAAATTTAAAAAATAAAATTTAACCTACTAATTTTTTAAGAATATTTATTTTGCATGCATATCAATTAACTCGCAGAAAATTTTTATCATTACATGTCGAATTTGTCTCATTTCTTGTGCATGAATGAAAAAACTCGCTATTTTTCTTTTCCGAGTACTTAGCCAATATGGGTATCTTTTTACAAACAGAGGTCGTTCAAGCAACTTTGCATGATGTCACCCACGTGATTCGTCATTTTCAACCGCTTTCGCTAGAGTTGATTGTGAAAGGCCTTTCTTGGGTAATTTGGACATTTTAAACATAGCGGTGCAGTCCGTTTCTGATGTAGAACGGGGAGGTGGCTTTGCTAGGGAGAAGAAAGAATTTGGAAATTCTCAGATTTTCTTCCCAAAATCAGCTTTAGAAATCTTGGACAGCAGTTCTCCAACTTTTAGGATTTCTGGGCAGCAATCCCACTTAGAAAAAATATCAAGCTTACGTGATCAATTGGAGGAAAGGAAGTGGTGTAAGGGATTGAGAGTTTCCTTGCTGTTCTCTCCTTCTCTAGAGTTAATTTTGAGAGTTATGAGAGGGAGGTGGGCAGTTAGAGAGAGGGGAGGTAAGAGCAGGCCGGCTACATGAGGGAAGGAGGGAACAACGGAAGGGTTTGATTGCGAAAAATCTGAGAGATACGGAGACGGACTCAACTTCCAAATGTCGTTTCCAAAAATCTGAAAGTGATCTCAGATTTTCTCCAGTAATCTGGAAGAAATTTCAGATTATGAAAAGTAAAAATAGGAGCTTGGAAGAAGAGAACTCAAGGCTTCAAAGTGCTTGGCTTAGGTAGAGGGAGAGAGGTGATTGGAGAGAGAGGGAGGGGTGTCAAGCTGAGACGGGAAAGAAGCTGGGTGGCGGGTTGATAAACGGTGGGGAAGGAATTGGATTTCCTAAGTAAATTTCTTAAATTAGGAAACCAAATGAATTAAGACAGGTAATGGAAATCTCGGCTGAGTGATGGAGGGGAGATTTGGTAATATTCTAAAGGGGAATAGGAGTCAATTAGGAAATCAATCCTAATTGGCCATATAAGGGGCCGGCAACAAGCACAAGCTATGTGGAATTTAATTAGGCTAATTAAGACTTCTTAATTTGGTTTGAAAAGATTAGGAAAGAGAATAATTCACTCCAATTTAAATTTCAAATTCAAATGGATGTAAATTAAGAACTTTCCTAAAATAGAATAATCAAATTAGAAAAGAATTTGAAATTTGAATTTGAATAATTTCAAATTCAAATTAATTCCCTAAATTAACCCAACCAAACTAGTAAATCCCAAAGAGGGTGGGAGGAGGAGCTCGGCCGGCGGCTAATGAGGTGGAGGTGAATCCGGCGGCCAAACGAAGATGGGGAGGAGGAAGAAGATGAATATGACTACTAGGAGCAATAAAAAAGAACAAAAACAGAGAAACAAAATATCAAAGATACAACCGCGAGCCCGGACACATCCTGCGGCTGACGGATACTACGTTGCCCTTCTGCAAGGGACTTCACGCCACGAGCCCGGACCCATCCTGCGGCTGGTGGAAATTCCAACTCCCTCCCATAGGGATTTCACTAACGTTCTTCCCAAAGAACCCAAGTGCAAAACACAAATTTTTTTTATTATAATTCCATCATGTTCTAATACAAGAGCAAATGCCTCTATATATAGGTCTTAAAAGAAACTAAAAGACAATTTTGCCCCTTGGGCTTACATAAAACAAATCCCTTAAGGGTAAAAAAGAAAAATGCATAATTAAATAAAAAATTACAATTAATAAAATAAGATAAAATGAAGGGATCTCGGCCGTCGATCTTCAACTCCTCAGATAGGCATGGACGGTTGGATGTCCGCATCAGTTTCACAATCACTTCGGATAATTTTGGCGCAACATTATGCTCATGGTTCACTATTTTCGTCGCCCAACTGAGTTGTACACAAAGTGCACCTATTTGTCAATTTATACATTCCAAACATATTGGTGTTGTTGTTTCACAAGAGGACGGTGTTTTGAGTGATTTCGAGCAGCATCGTGGCATGTTGAAGCCGCCTTGTGCAATATCATGTTAGTTGACCATAATCTAGTCAGACACGCTCGCATTTGTCATTGAATACATTTTAGGGGTCAACATATATGTTGTCTACTTAAGAAAGAAAGAAGGAACTAATGATTTGAGTATAATATAGATAAGACAATAAGATAAATAGTAAAATGACATATTACACGAAATACTGGTCATAGGGATAACCTTTGACTAAAGATCAGGTGGTAGAATTAAATGGTTTGAGCAGATTACATGTTATTAGGCAAGGAGTTGGAACTAATGCTTGAGAGGCAAAAATAAAGGGAATACAAAAAAGATCATGGATGCAAATCCTTTGGAAGGATCCAGTGCTGCCCTTAATAGAAATGAATTATAAAGAAGAAATCATGAAGCCGAAACACATAATTCTCACAACGACAAAGATGCCCGCTGTATATATCATAGGAATGTGAAAAAGATGGTTACCACATTAGGTTATTGTTCTCCTTCAGAATTATAAGCAAAATATGTAATCATAACGTAGTGCAGCAATAAATTACTTCTGAGATTAAAACAGATCAATTAAGAAATAAAATGGAATATACAGGGGAGTACATTATCTAGTTTCATTCTGGTTCTTTGCAATGGTTGGATTTGGAAGAAATAAAATAATAATAATATGAAGTCAATCTCTCTTTTGAGTATGAATTGATATATTTAGAAAAATAACAAATTCTATCTGAAGGATGCCAAGATTAATAAATGCATTCCTCATCATTGTCATTATTCATTGTTCTTATCCCAATTATTTGAAATTGGTTGTAAGCATTCTGATATTATTCTAATAGAAGTGTGAAAATGCTTAGGAGATCAAGAAATTTATTGGCTTAATGAACTTTTTAATATTATTTTGAAGACTAAAAAGATGCTCGATAAGTAGAGAAGGAATGTGTTGGTTCCTATTTTTAAGAATAAAGGTGATGCAAAAGAGTATATGAATTATAGATGAATTAAGTTAATGTGTCATACATTAAAACTATGGGAGAGAGTAATTGAACATAAGTTACAATGTGATACTAACGTTTCTCAAAATCAATTCAGATTCATGCTGGTTAGGTTTATTATGGAAGCTTACATTTGTTGAGAGGTTTGATGGAGAAGAGAGAGTTAGGAGGATCTAGATATGATATTTATTGATTTAGAGAAAGCATATGATAAAAGTTCCAAGAGAAGTGCTCTAGAAAGTTCTAGAAAAGAAATGAGTTAATACTGCTTATAGTCAATTCATTAAGAAAATGTATATAGGAACTATTACTTGTGTTCGAATAAGGAGGTTTGACCAAGTATCTTTCTATTTCAGTTGGAAGACATCAAGGATCAGCTTTAAGCCCATATCTTTTTACTTTAGTCATGGTTCTTCTGGACATTTGGAAGAGAATGTTCCCTAGTGTATGCTTTTTGCTGTTGATATTCTTCTTGTTGATAAGACTAGAGATGGAGTTGAAGGAAAACTTGAATTATAGAGATCAACCTTAAATTCTAAAGGTGTTCGTTTGAGTAGATCTAAAACGAATATATTGAGTGTAATTTTAGCAATAATAGATCTAGTGGGAGAATTGTGACTTTGGGCAATCAAGTCATAAAAAAGAGTACATGTTTTAGATATCTCGTGTCCATTATTCAAAGCCAGGGTGAAATATGTAGGGATGTTATTAGTAGAATTCAAGTTGGATGGTTGAAGTGGAGGAATGCATCATAGTGTGATAGAAAAGTACCCCAAACTTAAGTTAAAATTCTATAAGATGGTGGTAAGGCCTGCAACAGTGTTTTATTGCGCAAAATGTTGGCCATTAAAAGTGAGCAAAAAATTAAGTGTTGCAGATAAGAGGATGCTCAGTTGGATAAATGGCTTTACACCTACAGACAAAATGTAAAACGAATATATTCGTAAAAAGATTGGAGTAGCTCCAGTGACAGAAAAGATTTAGATAGAGTTTCCTTAGATGGTTTGGTCACATAAAACGTCAGCCTTTCGATGACCAGATTAGAAGAGTAGATGTCTTAGATCTGGTCTATGTTAATAAAGTTGGATGTAAATCAAAAAAGATTTGGTTAGAAAGTATTAGAAATGGCCATTTCAATTAGATTTAAATGAAAATTTGACTCTTAATAGAATACAATGAAGAAGAATGATTCATGTAGCCGACCCAACATAGTAGGATAGAGGCTTGATGTTGTTGTTGTGTTGTAAGCATCCTCATTCTCCATTAAAACAGGATGAATGCTTCATGAGGTTTTAACTCGATTTTCAGCAAATCGTTTTGCACAACTTCACCATGTTAACCAAGGACAGTCAATTTTCCTTTCTTAATCCCTACACATTAAAGCTAAATAACCATGCTAATAGTGCAACTTCTACTCCTTATTATCCATGTTTAAACTATCCAGGCCTATTTAGTACTATCTCGCCTTCCATAGGTGCCACTCCCATTACCTTAAAACAGGATTGTTTCTCAATCTATCATTATTAGTTTTGTAACACATTCATCTTAACAAATTCCACTTCCATTACAAGGAAACAAAAAAGAAAAGTTAATCTCTAAAGTAATTACATGTTTACATTACATTTGAATATTTCTTGCTGTAAAAGAGTAATCAAGTATTTCTCACAATTTAGGATTAATGATACCAAATTTAACTAATTACCATGATAGTACAGGAAAAGCATACCTCGAAAGCCTTAAGATCATCAAAGGCATCAACAGTAATATTTGTAAGCACAGGAAACAAAGCCTTCCTGAACCATTTTTGCATTTCTGGCTCAATGGAATCTGACGTGAAAGCAGGAGCGTGTAGATAAATCAGCTTAGTAGTGCAAATATCATATTGTTGAGAACAGAAATCAAAATGCTTAAATGAAATTTTCATAAGAAAACCAATATGCCATAAAACACAAGTATTCTTGCTGCCACGTAAATGAAAACTAGCTTAATATCCACAATACTATTGGTAACTAAGTGGAAGAACAAAAAGAATTTAGTGTACTATAATTTTGGTGTATCTCAGCTTGAAGAAAGTAGAATTTTTTTTTTTTTGTATCTCTATATTTTCCCTCTTTAGAATCTCACGATTCTATCATCTAAAAAATTATCAGTCAAAACCCAAATTCAAATGTTTAGCAAGATTAACTGAGTCATCATGACTACTATTAACTATAAGTCCAAACTTTGCTTTGACCATCGGGTAACTCATTAAGAACCATGGTTGCCCTCATCTGAGGTCCCAGATGAACAGAGGATAAGAATAATGCCAAACGGCCTAATTTTATGGAACACCATGATGAGGGGGGCACCCCTATCAAACGAAATAAAGGGATACAAAGGCGTTGAGTATGAGAAGTGTGGTTCAGACGTATGCTGAGTATCACCAACCCAGAAGCCTGCTATGTAACACAGTGGCTCATATGATAAAAAGTATAGGTTATTTAGTCATAATGATATGACATTGATTCTTAGTAATCTAATTGTGTACACACTTTATGTGAAACTGCTAACACTAATTTCTCTGTGAAATATTTCCCCTTGGAACATTTGTATCTATGACTGGAATGGTGGTCTGTCAATGCTTGGAGCAACGAATTTGTACATTTTTCAAAGCAGGCTTGTGTTTCCTGAACCGGCCCAATCTTCCCCAAATCCTGAACCGGCCCTGGATGGGCCGGTTTTGGTCTACAAAAAGGCGGGCTAGTACCACCTCCTCTTCCTTTGCCTCCCACAATAGTGGGTCCCACTATTCAAATTGAATCCAAAATAAGAAAGGAGGGGGCGGCTAGGGTTTTGGAGGGAGATTTGAATTAAAAGGTTTATGTATTAAATAGCATGAGGTATCTTACGTTTGGAGTTTATGCTTTCATCTGTTTCTTTTGTTCTCTTGAAGCTTCTTTGACGTCTTGGGCTCTAGATTCATCGTCTAGATATTGGGAGAAAACGATCCTTCTCTCGAATTGAGGATCAATTGTATCTTGCTTTGTGTTTGCTTTTTCTTTGAATCCACTATTACAATCTATCATTTTGGATTGATTTCATAGAGATTATCGCATTATTCCCACTATTTTTATCAATTATCTCTAGGGTTGCTTGCGAACTCAAGTATTTCCTCTTGGATTACTTGTGAACTCAAGTATTTCATGTTGGATTACTTGCGAACTCAAGTATTTCCTATCAGATTGCTGGGAAAAGACTAAGGCAACAGGATGTTAGCATACATTTCAACATTAATAGGAATTCATAATATATTGCTTCATTCCAATTGTCTAAAGGCATGGCTTCCTTAGCATGGTTTCATAATCAACAGGCGGACCGTTGAAGCATTGGCATATTAATAGATGCATCTATAAAATGGATTTGTAGCCAAAGGATTAACCATCAAACATAGAATCATCTCTATTGGGATATAGATTTAAGCCAAAGCTTTTGTTTAATTATTACTTTAAGCATTACCTATCTAGCCCATATTAGGATCTCATAGTTCGAGTGGAGTCATGACTATCGGGTGGAGTCATGATTTCTTTGTTTATGGCAGTCCCCATAGAAACAACCATGGGAAACATGCTAAAGGAGCTCAAATTTGTGGCAGACCTTGACTTAAAGAGAACATTGCCATGTCAAATGGAACAAATGACTAAGACACTTGAGACCATAGTTAAGGGGAAACCAAGTCATGAAGTAGGGATGGTGTGGTTAAGATGCCCAGAAGCATGACTAGTAGTGGCTCAAAATCATCAATGGTGCACATAAGTTCATCGGCTTATAAAGCATGGTTGACTTGGTCATATTGATATCATGTGCATTATTGGTGATCTGGTCTTATTGTGAAATAAGCTTGTATCGCACATCTTGTCCAGGCTAGTGGACTAGTGCTTGCTCAAAGTATAAAGCAACTACTTAGCATAAATTCAAGGGGTATATGTTATCGTTTTTTGTTAAATTCAGAGGTTTGGTTTTCAAAATTGGACCGAACTGGGTGATTTGGCAGGTTTAATTGTAAACTTTTATTTAGTTGGTTCAATTCATATTAAAAATCAATCATGTATCAAACCGGTATGAACCGATCAAAACCACCTGTTCAACTGCAAACCGTTGAA
Organism: Dendrobium catenatum; assembly: GCF_001605985.2. NCBI lineage: Eukaryota > Viridiplantae > Streptophyta > Magnoliopsida > Asparagales > Orchidaceae > Dendrobium > Dendrobium catenatum. Next base: position 663,719 of record NW_021318661.1, read on the forward strand.
CTGGCCCCGATTTCTTAGATCCAGTCGGTTTAATTGCTATCCCATTTAAACAATTACATAAATTAATTTAATAAAAAATATTAAACTTAATAAACTAATTTTAATTTAAACTATTTTAATTTTATAATAAACAATAAATTCCTATAATGCTCATTTTCCACCATTTGGGAGTGAGGGTACCTTTGCATGCTTTTCAAAATGGATGGTGGACTAGTCAGCCTTGTCAAATTTTTAGTGTAGCTGTGATGTTGGCTTGACTAGAAGGGTTTCTCATTGAACATATAGCAGACAATATTGATACTACACTAAAACCTAGTTCTACTTACATTAATCAACAACAGGCAATTAAAAAATAAAAATAAAAAAACAAGCAATAACGTTGTTCTAGACCATTCTGTCAATTATGGCCAACTAGGGAGCTTTAAGTGTCGCCTAATCAACTATAACTCCATAAGAAATCAGGAAAATATATATCCTTGACGGAATACTCAATTGGATCAAGCTAAAATGCGATATTGAGGCACACTAATCATTGATTAGGTTTATGCAATTGCTAGGTAAACAATAGGGATAATGGGCCACATCAGAATTTCCGAAACTTCGTTCACTATTTATGCCTAGTTTAATGAATTTTCAATTTTTAAGAACTTAAAAGCATTTTAATACATATTTATGATTGAGAAGATACGAGTTTGCACTTAAACTTTATTAGGGGTGCTTACAAATATGAAAGAGGTCTTGTTGCAACTTTCCAAACTTTTTAGGGGAATAAATAAAATTTTAAGATGCCCAATCATTTTTTTAAACTTCCAAGAATTTTAAATTTTTCCTGAATATTTTTTTGAAGCTTCAGGATATTTCTAAAAAATTTCAAATTATTTGGGAAGAGTAGTTCTTTTAAACATGTCCATTGTCCAAGCTAGAGCTGTAATTTTAAAAATTTTATCCCATAGATTACAAAAATGAAATTCTTTAGAGGCCCCATATAATAAAGTGGATCAAGGTAATTGGTCAACATAAAAAATAATTAGGTAAATAAAGTAACATGTAGTATAAGGCTTCAATCTTCAATCAAGAGGATATTGAAAGGAGTTGATAAATGATGTAGCATCATGAGATATCACGCGTCATGTGAAACCCATCTTTTTAAATAACCCAAGATCTATACTTGCATTGAAAGCAGGTGAGTCCCAGGATGTCGTATGCCCTACTGAGAGATCTTCATACATTGCATTAGGTTTCATTGGTTCGTGTCTAGGCTTTAATTGTTCTTTTTCAATCGCTAAGTTGTTCCGCATGTTGATTGCAAACCTCATAAATTGATTGAGTTCATCCTTATATAGGATTGAAGGATAATTTCCATCTTTTATTTTTTTGGATTGTAATTATAATTTGTTTAAAAGTGTTCACACTATTGTTTAAGGGGAAAAGTTCATTGTTATGGCTTGATGCTCAAGCCACGGATTTGTCTCCCACTTTAAGCCCATCATAATTTATGATCCGATCAATCATATGTTGCAGCCGACACAAAATTTTATGTGCTTGAACTTTTTAGTCACATATTTGCCCTCTGTTCTACCTTCTTAAGGTAAGGATGAGTCAGTGTGTGCTTTGCTCCATCCAAAATTAACTCCTATCACACCTCTAATGAAACTCTGACAATGACAAGCAATTTCTCTTCCATTTTGATGAGTTTTACATTTATTATTTTTATGTTTTGTTTTCGAGCATTTCATCAAAGTTTCTCCTTTTTGGTGGCTCTCATGGTGACGTTGATTGCTCAAGAAATGCTCCCTCCACCATCAAGCTTCCTCGATGAGAAATGAGAGATATTGAGAATAGTTTTTCATGAAGTAGATTAGTTTATTTTAACCATATTTTTTTTCTGATGCTAGGGCAAAGTTTATTTAAATATGGGATCAAGACGTCCTATAAGTATACCCATAGTTAATTGATCTAACCCATGAAAAAGCACTCCTAATTAAGAAGATTCAATAGGCTCAAGTTTAAATTTAAATTTAGATTAGGCATTTATGTTTCATTCATGAGGAATATTTGTAGGAATGGAGAATAACCAGATAAATATCTCATAATTCCATCATCCCGGGTCTACCAGTGGACCTAATTTGTCAATATCGCAGGGATTTGGGCCAAGACGATCAGGTACCATGATTAGTAAACATGCTAAGCATTTACTTTCCTGAATATTGACAATGTGTACAACAACAGATTTTTATCATCTAGAATGTTTAATCAAGGCATTTTTCACGGTAACTTTCTATTTAGAACATGACATAACGTGCCTCTTAAGTTTTTCGGTAATATAGTAACTTGGTTGATAAAATAATCTGGTTAGATGTCAAATAATATTAGAAATCCCTTTTTTTTATAGTGATCTTTTTTTTTCCTTTCTCACAATCAAGCCCTGGCTGGGGATCCTAGTCAAGAGAAAGCATCATTTAGAGATCTTAAATTGCATACAGCTCGATGTGCATTCCAACAGTGCCCTAGGGTCAAGACAATCGGCATTAAGAGAAGCAGCAGTTATTAAGCACAACAAAATAAAACTTTCAGAGCAAAAAGATACTGAATTGTAAAAACATACCTTGATCATATGCAGCACCATATTTACCTCTACTAACTGATGACAACATTTGCAAGAAATAATGGTTGCAATATGAACCTAGAAAGATTCCCAGAAAATTTAAAGCAGCGGAGAAGAATAGAGAAGGGAATTACAAAGACAAGTTAGAGACCCTTCAGAAAATTACTTTGCAAGTGAAATCGGCAATATTAATAAAAAACAGAAACCGTAATAATGAAGAACATATATAATACTGTCCAAAAGGAAACAACACTCTTAAGAAAACTAGGGCACCCAGCAACAAGGCTAGAGTGATTTTGAACCAGCCTGACCAACCTAACGTCCAAGTCTATGTCTAAAAAAAATAGAAATAGTGTGAACCAACAAAAGATAATCATACAAAGAGTGCATCCAAATACTCGTTTAGCTGCATAATGTAATAGCTAATGGGTAAAAAAAAAACAAAAACTCAATAGAAGCCTCTCTTCTTGAATCCAGGGAAGTGATTTATGATAGAACTACATCATAGTAATCATCATCACTAGTCTCATCCCAATTATTTGGATTCAACTTTATAAATCCTCCTTTTTTATTCATTCTTGCTGAATACTATATGAAATTTTAATTTTATTTCTGTACAAGTGCTCTTGGAAATCATATAGTCATGCTACTTTTGGTCCAAATTATATACTCACATATGTCTTCACAAATACTTAGCAAGTAGTCGGCAAATTATAAGGAGAGAACTCACATTCGATGGACCCCACAGAGGAACTCGCCCAAGGAATATCAGGCCCCACTCCCCCGGGCCTACGAAGAAAGATCGCCTGTCTCAGGGGCAACAAGGGACCTCAACAACTAAGTAACTCACTGTTTGCATCATGGGACGAAGGCAGTCTATACAGCAACTCTCCCCTACCTGGGATGGATGCCTTCATCCCTATACAACCAAGTTCAACTGATGTGAAACATATGTGAATGGATGGTGAATTAGGAACTTGCACGCTTGATCTAGAGAACAATATTATTTGAAAGCTTTTTTAAGCGATAAAACGACGAGATAAAACACGAGCGTGGTGTCATAAGTTTAGGCTAAGTCACATACATAAAAGTTAAAACCACAAAAGTAATCAATTAAACTTAACATTGCATGCGAGGTAGGTTTCAACCATGAATCCCCCCCTAGGGGTAAAATGGGAAAACATGAAAACAAAATAAACTAGTACATAAGACAAAAAAGAAAATAATAAACTCCACATCATAGCCGTCGATCTTTTGATGTCCTCATCATCAACTCCTCCAAAGCATCAATTCACTCGCTTTTTTCCTTTTAAGGAAATTTGCGCCTTAGCATAGGTCACCAGCAGCCCTCAAATGCCACTCAGCCACTGAGCACCCCTTGTTTGAAACTCACTTGCAGACTCGCCCACTCCTACTTTGCATTCCCCAGCTTGCCCAACATACTCAACATTACTGAGCTTGGCCGGAGATAGATCAACAGAACTTTGCAACGCCTGGCCCTCCCTCAGCTAACAAGGAGCTAATACGTGTCTAGCTAGGGTAATCTGTGTAGCATTATACATTCTTTTTTTGTGGTGTAACCTTTCATGTAGTGATGCATGCAAAAATTAGGACAACCCCCTAATTTTTGCAAGCAAAAGAAAAAGACTTTATAAACTTTTAAACAAAACTCACATGACACTCATATACATGACACCAAGACACACACGACAACCATGCTCTTATACCAAATTGATGCATGAAAAAATTAGGTATATTCACCATCATTAGTTGGCACAATCTTTTGCATACAAGATTTCTGATGCATGCAAAAATTAGGACAACCCCCTAATTTTTGTAAGCAAAAGAAAATCTTGTATGCAAAAGATTGTACCAACTAATGATGGTGAATATAAGAGATTTTCTATAAAAAAAAGGATGATATGATTTTATTTTTGGAAGCCAAAACGTGCGGGTGTCTTTGTGGAAAAGCCTGAGAGCTTGTTCCACCTCTTCCTCTTCTTCTAGGAAAGCTTGCGGGCTTCTCCTCCATTTCGTCTCAGCTTCTAATCTCTTTCATCTCGCCGCAAGTGACCACCCCACATGTATCTTTCTTCTCAATGATTGGCAAGCAGCTTTAGGAGTTTATGTTTATGTTTGTGTTTTGTGTCAAGAGTTGTAAGTGTCTTTTTATTATAAAAAATTATATTTTGTGTTCTTTGGTGTATTTTTTATTTCCTAGGAAGCTTTTTCTTTTGCTTGCAAAAATTAGGGGGTTATCCTAATTTTTGCATGCATCAATTTGGTATCAGAGTATATGTGTTCTTTACCCCATTGTGAATGGTTTTGTGATCAAATTGCCAAGGATGACCCAATAAAATATGGCAGACTTAAAGTGGAACGACATCGCAAACAACTTGATCTTTGAAAGAACTCCCAATTGTTAAGTTAACAGAACATTGTTTTGTTATTGAAACTTCACCCCCTCCTTGAACCAAGAAATTTTGTAAGGTTTGGCAAGTGGTTTGGATTTTAACTTGAGCTTAACAACCATTATTTGTGAAACAAAATTTCCCGAACTCCCGCTATCGATCATAAGAGTGCAAATTTTTCCCTCAATCATGCAAATGGTTCTGAAAATATTTCTCCTAAGCCATCTATCCCCATTTTCAATTTTAGTTGTCAAAACTTGTCAGATTACCAAAAGTTGCTCACCTTCATCTCCCTCTACATCAACTTTTTCTAATTAAATGTTGTTTTCAGGATCGGATTCGTTTTCTTCCTCTTCTTCTAACTCTTCATCATTTTCAATGTAATTGTTTCTTTGTGGGTTATTTTTTCTACAAGCCGCAGAGAGATGATTATAAAGCCCACATTTATAGCATGGTCCAATTAATCTTGATTGTTTAGTAGGTTTAGGCCCCATTATTCCCTTTTCTTTATCCACATTTTGATTTTTGAGTTTCAAAAGATTTAATTTTCACACCCGATGTTCCCACAAAAGTTTGAGAAGATTGAGTTTTAACCCCACCAGCCTGTCTTTGCTTATATGTTTTAGTTATTTTGTTGTGACCCCTTTAATGTTGCTTTTTAATTTTTAATGTCATACGATAAGCCTCGTCAATTTTAATTATGTGGTGCGAACTCAGTTAATCTTGGATTGTCCATTTTAAACCGTTGATATACCTTGAGACAGTCTTTTCTTCATATTCATCTAAATCATTTCTAGATTGAAGTTTGTAAAACATTTCAGTGTATTCTTCAACAGATTGATTTCCTTGTCGCAAGTTATTAAATTCTTGAAAGATTGTTCGTGCGTGATCTAATGGCAAGAATTTCCCCCTCATTTTTTCTTTCATTCTTTCCAATTTTGCATTTTCTCTTTCCCTCGCCTAAGTCTATTGTTCTATAAATTTTTCCACCATGTGAGTGCATGACCAGTGAGTTTTAAACTTGCAAATTTGGCTTTCCTATTTTTCGGAATTTCTTTCCATTCAAAGAATTGATCCATTTTTTCAATCCACTCGATGAATTGGTCGGGTTGTAAATTTCCCTCAAAGTTGTGAACATCTATTTTAATCTCATAATCCCAATTTCTTTGTCGCCTATTTTGATTCCTAGGGACTTCTTCTTCACTTTCAGATGTTTGAAAATTATGATGGTTGACATTTAAGTTAGCAAGAGTGTTAGCCATTTTGTTCATTTGATTTTGCAAATCCGCTAACTGTTGCATCATTTGTTGTCAATCCCCTTGATTATTAGCCATTTTTTTATTTTCTAAAGAAAGAGACTCATACCAACCAAGGATTTGCTAACTCGCTCTGATGCCAAATTGATGCATGCAAAAATTAGGACAACCCCCTAATTGTTGCAAGTAAAAGAAAAAGGCTTTATAAACTTTTAAACAAAACATGACTCAAAAACAAAACTCACATGACACTCACATACATGACACCAAGACACACACGACAACCATGCTCTGATACCAAATTGATGTATGCAAAAATTAGCACAACCCCGTAATTTTTGCAAGCAAAAGAAAAATATGTTATAAACTTTTAAACAAAACATGACTTAAAAAAAAAACTCACATGACACTCACATACATGACACCAAGACACACACGACAACCATTCTCTGATACTAAATTGATGCATGCAAAAATTAGGACAACCCCCTAATTTTTGCAAGCAAAAGAAAAAGACTTTATAAACTTTTAAACAAAACATGACTCAAAAACAAAACTCACATTACACTCGCATACATGACACCAAGACACACGACAACCATGCTCTGATACCAAATTGATGCATGCAAAAATTAGGACAACCCCCTAATTTTTGCATGCATCATGTAGCCCTCATACCCCTATTAAATAAGGAAAATATATTTTGCATCCTTTGAATCTTATGATACTAGTATCTTTTTCTATCTGATTGAGATCCTAAGCACTCTTTATAGCTTTTCCCTAGCATTTCCCCATTCTCTCCATCCTCACACAGCTTCCTGGTTTACACTCATAGGTAAACCTGCTAATAAAATCCACCATCATCCATGGACAAATTTGGATCCAACATAAATCATTTTCCTTTCTAATCCTTACACCTTAATTCAATCAACATTCTGGTGCATCTCCTAAACTATCTTGATTTATTCACTCTTCCCCCTTCTTTCTTTTTTCTTTTTTCTTTTTTCTTTTGATCTGCTCATACCATTCCAACTTTTTTCTATAAGAACAGCATTTTAAATGTCAATTGCCAAAAAAACAAATGAAAATATTAGAATATCAACACAATATGGTGAAGTGGACCTATTGAATAAATAGCAAAACATGAAGATCTTTCACAACCTTAACAGATAGAATAACAAAATTTGCAACCAAGTTTTGGGACCTTTCTGCTTATAAGCAGGTACTACTAAGCATCTCAAGGAGTTTTTTTAATGCATTATATTCTCAACGAATTAAGGTGAAGATTACATCAAAAAATTAGTCTGAAGCTTCAATACATTACCTATGCCAAAAGTGCAGATTCTTGGGGACAAAGATCCTCCATTTTCTACGTGAGATTTTACAGTGTGACAAACAGTTCGTTCATTCTCAACTGCTCCATCAGTTACGAGAAAAATATATGGGACTGCGTCCTTTGTTTTAGATAACAAACCTAGCGACTGAATACAGCAAAAATAAAGCTATGATGAATATGACAATGTTAGATAGGCTGCACTCAGAAGATTTCTATCAACAAAATAAAAGACGATGTGGTTAAAGTCGACCACCTGAATGGAATTTTCATCAAACATCCTCAACGCCTTTACGCAGTAGCAACATTAATGTTATAACTGGCAATGAATAACTTATCACCCAAGTAAGGATTCAGTAAGCACAAATAAACATCTACCTCATTCAGGGGTCGCATAATATTTGTCCCACCACATGCGATCAAATTTTTGCTTATCCACTGCGTAGTGCTTTCTAGCAGGTCCACATTAGCGGGTTCCAGAAATGATGAGAAAGAGTACATCTCTTCGTTGAAAGCTATTATGTTGAAGCAATCAGTTGGGGCAAGCTCTGGAAGAATTGAAAGTAGAGCACTCTTAACACTCTCAAGAGGCTTTCCTTGCATGCTTCCACTTATATCAACGAGAAATATGACTTCCTTTCTGAAAACCTAATACAGAGACTGGAAAAAGAATGAGAAGAACCATTTGCAAATTACAAAAGACAAGTAACACTTTGGGACATAGAAGTTTGGTGATGCAAAAAAGATGAAAAACAACTGAAGTAAGACATTGTAGGATAAATATTAATAGCGAAAATGATGCCAATTGGCAGCTTCAAAGAGTGAAATCTAAGAAGGCATAACCAAGTGTGTGAAGCTCCCTTCATTATGATGTCTAGGGAGAGTAATATATGTAAACTTATTCAGACATTGCAAATAAACTGTTAGACCGGTCCTGGACCTGCCCAGCTGGTCCAAAGGGGACCGTTCAGATTTATAGGAGGTGGAACAGGGGGGTTCCGCCCCCTTCTTCTGCCCCTTTTGATAGTGGGGTCAACATGCTTGATTAAGGAAAATTTAGGGGTGCATTTAGGAGGGAAAATTCAAACAAAAGGGGTTGTTTTGGAATTAACCAAATTATTGTATGCTTAAATATGTTTTGGTGGCTAGGGTTAGATTTTTATCTTGCTTTTTGTTGTAGTTTGCTGGTTCTTGGTTCTTGTGTGGGTTCTAGTGGCGTCTAGAGGTTTCAGAGAGTCGGATCTTCCTCTCCAATTGAAGATCCACCTGTATCTTGCCATTTTCCTTTATATATTTGAGTTTTGGTGTGTTCTTTCTAAATTTTTTATGTAGTTCTCTGGTTTTTGCTGAAATTGCATCCACTTCCTAACAAATTGGTATCAGAGCACTTCAATAAGGTACTAATGGTCGAAAGGAAACTAGAAGTGTTGGAGGGGGAATTAGGCCAACTGAAATTAGATTTTGTGAAAAAAAAAATCATATTTTCAAAACAATTTCCATCCATCCATGAAAAGATAGATGGAAAGTTCAGTGCCCTGGAAGACATGCTGAAGAAGTTGCTTGAAGCCAAACCAAATATGATGACATCAAAAACAAAGGAAGCCACTAGTGGCCAATGAAGAGGAGGAAACCCTAATCGGTTTAGGGGAGGGGAGAATCAAGAGGGGGAGATTCTGGAGAGAGAAGATGGGATGCCTCCACTAGAGCCTATTTCTAAGTAGGAAATAAGTATTGGGTACGAACGAATGGATGTTGATTTTGCAAGAAGAGGGGTGGATTATGAGCGTCAAGGTGTTGAATTTGAAATAAGGAGGGGGATTTTGAAGAAGGGTTTGAGTACGAGCCAGAAGGGGAGAATAGGACAATTGAGAGCACCTCCATTTAGGGGAATGGGAGGCTACGGAGGATTCAGAGGAAACGGAGGTGATCTGAGGGTAAGGAAGCTGAAGATGCTCGTCTTTGAAGGCGAGGACGCACATTGGTGGATCTACAAATTATAGAGGAATTTCGCCGACAACAGGATGACAGATGAGGACAAATTGATAGCGGCTGGTCTGTGTTTGGAGGGGAAGGCTTTGGCCTAGCACCAATAGAGACATGAGACGGCCCATTCAAAGTTGGAGGGAGTTCAAGGATTGTTTACTAGAACGTTTTCGAACTAGTAGGAAAGGGGACTTTTATGAGTAATTCTTCGCCCTAATATAGGAGGGTTCTATGGTGGAGTATCATGACATGTTTGAGTACCTAGCTAGCCGATTGGATTGACTTTCTGAGACAATGTTGGAGGAAAACTTCATAAAGGAACTCAAGCCCGAGATTCGGCGGCTGTTAGAGAGATGAGGCCACGTGACTTGGGAGAGGCTATGGAGCTTGCGCAATTGGTGGACCAAAAGTATCTAGAGAGAGGGACCAAAGGCAGCATTTCAGGAGGCTCATACAAGATGACCACCACGTTCTTAGCTCCCAAGGGACTAGCACCATGAAGCCTTCATGAGGTCCCAAAGGAGAAGCCTGGAGGAGGGGGATTCAGGGGAAACTTCAGAAAGCTCACTAAGGAGTTACAAAAGAAACAGGCGAAGGGAGTGTGCTTCAGATGTGATGGGAGGTACACGCCGGGGCACAGATAAGGATCGAACTCTTCAAGTACTTATCGTCTGTGATGATGAGGAAGCTAAGGAGGGAGATGAGAGTGAGGCAGTGGTAGAGGAGGAGGAGAAGCTTCATCTTGACATGGCTGGAGTCTCTTTAAACTCAGTGATGAGGTTCACCCCGAATCACACCATGAAAGTGAAAGGAGAAATAACAAACCAAGAAGTAGTGGTGTTGATCGACAGTATGGCTACCTATAATTTTATCTACAATCAGGTAGTTGACCAACTGGGGGTGAAATTGGTGGATACCGAGGGCTATGGGGTGATAATGGGCACTGAAAAAGTGGAGATGGGTAGAGGAGTGTGTAGAGGAGTTGTGCTGACTATACAATGAGTTCAGGTGAGGGAGGATCTTCTCTCATTGGAGTTGGGTAGCATATATGTCATCCTGAGGATGAAGTGGCTGCAGACATTGGGAGATATCAAGGTCAATTAGGGAGCATTGACGATGGAGTTGCTGGTGAAGGGAAGAAGGATGGTGATCTGGGGAGATGCAAGGTTGTCTAGGGCCATGGTGCCTCTCAAAACCATGATCAGGACCATACACGAGGAGGGGGGAGGATTTATAATGGAACTGCAGAGTTTATAAGGGATCAAACTAAATGAGGGGGGGAAGGGGGATTCCTCTTTCAGTACAGCCACTCATACAACAATTCAGTGAGGTTTTTTAGCCACCTCAAGGCTTACAATTCAGGGTGTCACCAATTAGTGTGTGTCCATACTACTACCTCAAATTCAAAAGGATGAGATCGAGAAGCTGATCAGAGAGATGGAGGTGGGGATCATCAGGCCAAGTATGAGCCATTTTTCTAGTCCAGTCTTACTGGTCAAGAAGAAGGATGAGAGCTGGAGATTAAGTGTGAACTATCGGGCCTTAAAAAAGGAGACTGTGTCAGAAAAATTTCTCATTCCAATGATTGATGAGCTACTAGATGATCTATGTGGTGTAGTGGTCTTCACCAAGATGGATCTAAAGTCGGAATACCATCATATCAGGATGAGAGAGGAAGATATTCTAAAGACTGCTTTCAGGACATGTGAGGGGCATTACGAGTTTTTAGTGATAAACGCCCCTGCCACTTTCCAGTTGCTCATGAACAGGGTGTTCAAACCATATCTCATGAAGTTTGTACTGGTCTTCTCTGATAAAATATTGGTACATAGTAGCTCGATAAGAGAGGAATTGAAGCATGTAAGGGTGGTCTTGAAAGTATTACGAGAGCATCAGCTGAGAGCCAACCTGAAGCAATATTACTTTGCACATATCAGTGTGGAATACTTGGGCCATGTGGTCTCTCAGGAGGGGGTGAATATCGATCAGGCCAAAATTGAGGCAATGCAGAAATGATCTCTACTTAGAAATCTGAGAGAGCTGAGGGGGTTCTTAGGGTTGACAGCGTACCACAGGAGATTCGTGAAAGGCTTATAGCACCATAGCTTGGCCATTGACAAAGCAGCTAAAGAAAGACGGTTTTCTATGGAAACAGGCAGCTACAGAGGCCTTTGGGAGACTAAAAAAGACCATGACTACAGTACCGATTTTGGCTCTACCAGATTTCAATCAAATCTTTGTGGTTGAGACAGATGCATCATGATATGAGTTGAGGGCTGAACTCATGCAGAATCACAGACCCATAGCATACTTAAGCCAAGTGTTGACAGCCAGAGCTATGTTAAAGTCATTCTATGAGAGAGAAATGATGGCTATTGTGTTAGCCATTCAGAAGTGACAATCATACTTGTTGGGATGGCATTTCATTGTTAGGACGGACCAGAGGAGCTTGTAGTTCCTTTGGAGCACAGGATGGTGATGGAAGAGCATCAGAGATGGTTATCAAGCTATTAGGCTCTGATTTTGAGATCCAATATAGGCTTGGATTGGAGAACAAATCGGCGGATGCATTATCCAGAAGCATGGGGGAACTCCAGGAGTTGGCTATGTCAATACTGTTGATGCTAGATTGTGGTTGGGGGTCGATACCACTAATGTTCGATTTGGGAGCTATCAAAGAGGAGAGTATGCATGATGAGGAGTTGGAAAAAATTAGAGTAGATCTTTTGAAGGATGGGAACAGCCACCCAAGATACTCTTTAGAGGGGGAGAGATTGTTGTGCCAGGGGAGGTTTGTGATGCCTAGTACCTCAGTTCATATCCCATAGCTGCTACAAGAGTTCCACGGGAGCACTATTGGAGGTCACTCTGGTGTACATAAGACATACATGAGACTGGCAGCGAAGCTATATTGGAGGAGGATGCACAAGGATGTGAAATAGATGGTGGCTAGATGTGAAGTGTGTTAGAGGAACAAGTACATGGCCATGGCTCCTAAGAGGTTACTTCAACCACTAGCTCTACCAGACAGGATGTGAGAGGAGGTCACCATGGACTTTACTGATGGGTTGCCTCACTCTGAAGGGTTTACAGAGATTCTGATGGTAGTTGACAGATAGAGCAAGTACGCTCACTTCATCCCCCTATGGCATCCTTACACGATAGTGACGGTAGCGACCGCATTCATCAGGGAGGTGGTCAAGCTACATTGGATAATGAAATCTATAGTATCCGACAGAGATAAGGTATTTCTCAATCATTTTTTGAGGGAGTTGTTTAGGTTATAAGGGACAGTGCTAAAGAAGAGCACCGCTTACCACCCCCAGACAAATTGATAAATAGAAGTGGTGAACAGAAGCTTGAAAACATACATGCTATGTTTTGCTTCAAAAACACTTAGGATATGGGCCAAGTGGCTGAATTGGGCAGAATAAAGCTACAACACCTCGTACCACTCGGCCTCCTAGATGACTCGCTTCAAGGTGTTGTTTAGAAGAGACCCTCCCCACTTGGTACATTTGGGCAGAGTCGCACATTAGTATCTTCAGTAGAACAGTACTTGGGGGAAAGGGATAGGGTGATGGAAGAGTTATAAAGCACCTGTTGAGGGCTCAATAAATTATGAAGAAGCAGGTGGATGGACACAGGAAGGACACCCAATTTGTCGTTGGGGACATGGTTTAAAATTGCGCAATTTGAGGCTCGCCTTGAGGCCAACCTTTGCGCAATTCCAGTAAAAAACGCCTCGATGCTTACGCCTCAAGTTTTTTTTATGAGGCTTGCGCCTCAACTTGGTTGAGGCCCGCCTCGCCTCACTGGCATGAGGCGTACACCTCACGCTATATATATTAAAACATACATAAATCTTGAAGTAAATGCCCGACATTGGACTCTATAGGAGAGGAGGAAGGGGAGAGAGCAGTTCATCATAATGATGATTCAAATGAAGAATCCCTTAGTGATGACAGTGCTGATGACTTATGAGTTCTTATGTGATATGGCATTGCTATTTATTTTTGGAAATTTAAATTATATGTTAATGAAAAGAATATTGGGATTTGGGAAAGATAGAATTTTGAGTTGAACTATATTTCATGTTGTCTTATTATTGGGATATTTTGATTTCACTTAATATCATTTTATGTTTACGCAATCTTTTGATTTTGAGGCTTACGCCTCAAAACGCCTTGGGGCTTACGCCTCGCCTCACGAATGAAAAACGCCTCAATACCCGAATACGCAATTTTAAACATTGGTTGGGGATAAGGTATTCTTAAAGTTGCGACCCTACAGACAGAGGAAAACAGCCAACAAAAGGTATGAGAAGCTAGCCCCTAAGTACTTTGGCCCTTGTGAGGTATTAGAGAAGATTAGAGCTGTGGCTTATCGCTAGAAGTTACCCTCGACTGCTTCCATACATCTAGTGTTCCATGTATCACAGTTGAGGAAAACAATGGGGGATCATGCAGCTAGTTCAAAATTACCAGGGACGCTAACACCGGATTTGGAGGTGGTTTTGGAACCATTGGAACGTAAAGGGGTACGCCAGGGAAAAGGAGAGCCCAAGGAAGTGTTGATCAAGTGGAAGAACTTACCTGACTATGATGCCGCTTGGGAGCCATATGAGGACAAGGTGGCTCTTTGGGAGTGAAGTATTGTTAGACCGGCCTAGCCAGTCCAAAGGGGACCGGTTCAGATTTATAGGAGGCGAAACAGGGAGGTTCTGCCCCCTTCCTCTACCCCTTTTGATAGTGGGGTCCACATGCTTGATTAGGGGAAACTAAGAGGGGGTTTAGGAGAGAAAATTCAAACTAAAGGGGGCTGTTTTGGAATTAACCTAATTATTGTATGCTTAAATATGTTTTGGTGGCTAGGGTTAGGTTTTTATCTTGCTTTTTGCTGTAGATTGCTGGTTCTTGTTTCTTGTGTGGGCTCTAGCGATGTCTAGAGATTTGGGAGAGCCATATCTTCCTATCCAATTGAAGATCCAACTATATCTTTCTATTTTCATTCATATATTTAAGTTTTGGTATGTTTTCTTCCTAAATTCTATGTGTCGTTCTCTGATTTTTGCTGAAATTGCATCCACTTCTTAACATAAACATTGCATGATTGCTTGTGACCTCCGGATTACAAAAAAGTGACAACCTAGCCATTACTCGAGACTTTCCCTCTAATTGGCTACTGCAAAGAAGATCATCAGAAAACAAAAAATAAGCAATATCTAAATATTTCAAGAGGCATATGACTAAGGAAGGATATGCAAACAATGAAATTAGCAAATTCAGAATAGTACAAATTGACATGTTGATGGGTAACATTGCAACATCATATCGATATTAATAAACAAGTATCAAACAGGTAAGGTAAGCACTAGTACATAAATAGCAACATAGATAAAAGGTTAGGAAGTAAAACCAGTGACTTAAAAAGTAATTTCCTTCAACATTAAAGGGGCACTGATATACGGCTTAACAAGTAAATTAGTATTCAACTTCATGTAAACATAAGAGAGTATCTGGAAAGTTGGAGGTACCTTCCCCATCTGATTACTCCCAGGATAAAGGCATAGGCAGAACATATTTCTTTGATCTAGATCATGCATTGAAGGAGAGTTCAACATTATACCTCCATATATATCACTTGAGAAAACCTGTGCAGTTTAAAAATTCTTGTAAAATAATGCTGAACCTACTAACAAGAGATTCAAAAAGAATATTTTGATTAAAAAGTATGTGCTAGTCAACTGGTAAGTGAATCTCTTAGATGAAATATTGATGCCAAAATCAAAATCTACAATCGATGGAAACACAAAATATTGCATTCTATAGATCATTTTGAATTATAATCAATTAACTCAATCAGTTAGAATTTGTATTTGCAAGCACGTGACTGTGTTGTAGTAGGGGGATGAGGGGACAGGACACGGTGCTACCACTACATTTTTTTTTTTATGGTGCTACCACTACATGAAGAAACTGTACTTGCAATAGTATTTGGTGTTTTTGGCCCTATTTCTACGGCTTCCACCATGAAGGATTTCTGAGCTTGCGAGTACTGCAATGTCAAAATCTACGATAAATAAAAATGCAATATATTTGTATTACATCAATCATTTTGAATTGAAATCAAATAGTTAAGGATTTGCTTTTGCACGCCTCTAATAACCGTACTTTCTATGATTGGGTTTGAGACCACCATTCAATTCCTACTATATTTTACGAAAGGTGGTTTCTGTGATGCTACCGCCACGTTAAGAAATTGGACTTAACAATTATGTTGTTATATTTCAATTCCTATCCCCATATCTTATATCTTACAGCTTCTAATTTCATGGGGCTTCTATGACTATGGATTATAAGCCTGTGAATACTATGCGGTGGCTCATACTCTATTGGACGAGCCGTGTTTTCGTTTGGTAGGGGGGTACATAAAGAAAGTGTGCATACAATAATATTTTGGTATTTCTGATCCTATTTCTAAGGCTTGTATTGCTATAGCTGATATTCCAGTCGGGTTCCTCTGCTTGCAACTACTTCAAAGTCAAAGTCAACTATCAACGAAATGCAAAAAATTTGCATTACATCAATCATTTTGAATTGTAATAAATTAATTAAGGATTTGTTGTTGCATGCCGCTGGTTACCATGATTTCTATGGTTGGATTTGGGACCACCATTCAACTCCCAACGTATTCTACCTGAGATGATTCCCTATGACACTATCGCCACATAAAGAAATTGGGCTTAGAGTTATGTTTTTATTCCTATCCAATCTTTTATCCTATAGCCTCTATTTCAATGGGGATTCTACTCTTTAAGGACTTCTATTTCTATGGATTCTAGGCCTATTTCTATTGCTCGCTGGCTCATACTCTATTTAGGTATAGTGCTTCTCTTCTATGATTTTGACTGAGATGTTCATCCAAGATACCTTATCACAGTACATAAAGAAATTATGCTTATGATGGACAGGCTGAGCCTTTGGGTCCCAATAGTGTGGGCGGCGTGCAAGGAGAAAGAGGGTGGGGGGGGAGGGGGGGTTCAAAGGGTTTTAATTCTGTATTTAATTACTTATCATGGAAAACAAAAAAAGAGAAAATTAGGAAGATTTATTTAGCGAAAGAGGGCTGATTTGAATTCGGATTTGGGAGGGAATTAGGAAGGTTTATTTAGGGAAAGAGGGCTATTTGAATTTAGAGTTGAGAAGGAATTAGGAAGGTTTATTTAGGGAAAGATTGCTGATTTCAATTCATATTTGAGAGAGAATTAGGAAAGTTTATTTAGGGAAAGAGAACTAATTTGAATTCAGATTTGGGAGGAAATTCGGAAGGTTCATTTAGGGGAAGATGATAGATTTGAATTCGGATTTGGGAGTGAATTAGAAAGATTTTTTTAGGGAAAAAGAGCTGATTTGAATTCAGATTTGGGAAAGAATTAGAAAGTTTATTTAGGGTAAATTATGTTATTTTATTTTAATTATGTGAATTGTGTTTTGCTATAGTTTTTTTTTTTTTTTTTAGTTGTTTCTAGCGGCATCTAGGATTTGTGGAGAGCCGATTTACCTCTTGAATAGTATATCAACTTGTATCTTGGTTTGTTGTGCCAATATATTATTCTTTCTCGCTGATTTCTGCTGTGTTTCTCTTCGTTATTGTTATTTTTGCTATGTGAAGATCGGATTCCTACCAAATTGGTATTACAGCACATTTTCTGGGACTTATGAAAATCTGAAATCTGAATTTGTAGAGCAAATTTCAGCAAATGAAGGCAAATTTTTTAATATGGAGGAGATGATAAAAAAGATGTTAGATTTTCAAGCCAAAGCGACATCAGCGGAGGCAAGAGCGTCGTTGCCCGGACAAGAAAGTGGGGGAAATCCTAAGATAGGGGCAATGAGGGAGGTGAAAATTTTGGAGGAAAAAGTTGAAATGCCACCTTTGGAGCCACTTCCAAGGAGGAGAATGGGGGAAGGATATGGCCAACAAAGAAATTGGGATGATGAAGATCAAAGAGCTGATTGGGGGAGAGGGAAATATAGAGGGATCACAACACCCACTACACTAGAGGAGGAACAAGTTATTCGGGCGGTGGCAATTCTATGGTGAGTAGGGGTGTCAATATTTGACCCGACCCGAAAACCCGACAAGAACCTAACCCGAAAATTTTGGGTTCGGGTCAATCCGAACCCAAATTGGGTCGGGTTCGGGTTAGGGATTTCGACCCGTTTTTAAAATAGGGTTCGGGTTAACCAGGTAATCCGAAATCAACCCGGTTTGACCTGTTTATAATTAATTTAGGAGAGTTTTAAAAGATTGTTATGAAATAAGTAAATAATATTTCTAAAAAATAATAAACATTATTGCCCAAATTAAATTAAGCTAGATTTATTTTAAATTGATTGAAGTAAATCTTACCTTAATTTGATTTATGTTTAAATAAATCAAATTAAATTAAAAAAAAATAGTAAAACATACCCGAAGCAGATCGGGGTCGGGTTCGAAAAACTGGCTAGTTTGAAAAAATGGGTCGAGCTTAGGTCAGGTCGAACAGTTTTGGTTTGGGCCCAAACTCGACCCGTAACCCGATTTTGACAACCTTAATGGGTGAGAAAGTTGAAGATGCTAGTTTTTTAAGGAGAAGATGCTCACGGGTGGATTTATAGGGTTGAACAAAATTTTGTTGTAAACAGGTTGACAGAAGATGAAAAACTCACCTCAGTTGCTCTATGTCTAGAAGGGAAGGCTCTGTCTTGGTTCCGGGAGGCTTGCAAGATTCAAATCAAGAGCTAAATTGGTGACTCGAGTGATGGTCAACGGGTGTGACGCATCACTTAAATGGTCAAACAACCTCCGATATCCAAACAGACTGCGTCGACGCTATCGGAGTGTCGAATTTACCTAAGGAGACCCCTAGCTCGAATCGAGTGAGAACGGTAAAAATCGATGGCTGACACCCGAAAATGACATGCGACTAGGGGTGTCAATTCGAGTCAATTGGTTGGATTCGGGTCGAACCCGACTTAACCTGAGCATAAACGGGTTGACCCATACCTGACCCGTTTAGTTAAAGGTGTCATGATTTCTAATTTGAACCCGACCCACAAAGGTTGCCGGGTTAACTCGACCAGGCCCACAAACCTGCGGGAACAGTTGTCGTCTTGCTGAGTCGCTTGATGCAGAGTCGAAGGATAGTGGAGCCGAGTGAGGCGGAGTCGTATACAGCGGAGTCGACTGTCGAGTGAGGCGGAATCGACAGATGGCGTAGTCGAGTGAGGAGAAGACGCGGAGTCGGCAGACGGCGAAGTCGGAGTGAGGCAGGGCTTGACCAGGGATTCACGCGGACCGGCGGAGTCGACGGACGGCGGAGTGGGAGTGAGCGGGTTGTGTCATAGAAAAGCTATAGGGGAGATTCTTACTTCCCATGAGTGCAAGTACTCATGGTTAATTACCCCTCTTAATATATAAAAGATAACTCTCAATTAAGAATGAGTAATTTTAGGTGTTTTAGTCTCAGTTGTTGGGGAATGGAGATAAACCCGATCAAGATCCCGTGATTCCATCGTCCTGGGTATACCGTAGATTTCAGTCTACCAAAATTAGCATCCGTTGAATGCAATGTTTAGGGAATCTGATTAGCGGTCATAGGTTGCCTTCTCTCAGGGATCCTAAGTAAACTAAAGTGATTAGGTGTATGTTGATTTTATTTAGGTTTGAAAAAAAAGATGGTTTAAGGTTTACATATATTAAAATAGCCACAAATTATTTTGGTTTGGGATTTATAACTTCATTTAGAAGTCACCCAAAATTTTGAATTGAAGCGGGTCTTACGGCTTCTTCTTAGAAGTAACCCGGGTGTTTGAATTTTTGGGTCGGAACTTACGACTTTCATTGAAAGTAGCTCATAAAGCGAGGCTTAAGACTTCTATTCGAAGTAGCCCAGGTGTTTGAATTTGCGTCGGGACTTACGACTTTCATTAAAAGAAGCCTGTAAAGCGGGTCTTACGGCTTCTATTAGAAGTAGCCCAGGTATTTGAATTTGGGTTAGGACTTACAACTTTTATTGAAACTAAGCATGTAGAGCAGTTCTTATGGCTTCTATTAGCAATAGTCCACTAGTGGGTCTTACAACTTAGATCTATAAACTAAGCTGCCCATTTGTTTTGTTTGTTTAGACCTTACAACTTCCCTTAGGAAGAAGTTTGTAGATGGTATAACCTAACTCTATAGCAAGGTTGCCCATAGATTTTGTTTTTTTAGGTCTTCCTACTTCTCTTAGGAAGTAGCCTATAGGTGGATTTTACAACCAAATTCTATAGTAAGGCTGCTCGTAGTTTTTATTTGAACTAGGACTTACAACTCCCTTTAAAAGTTGCATGTTTGTTTATTTTAAAACAAATCTTACAACCTAGCTTTATAAGCAAGGCAGCCCATAGGTTTTAAATTTGATTGTTTTGGTAGGTCTTACAACTTCTAGATTTCAAAAGTAGCTTAGTTATTTTGGTTTTAGGGTGTTTGTACTTTATTTAGTAATTTTCCTAATATATGGGTCTTACAACTTCACTTAGAAGTTGCTCATTGGCAAGTATTACGGCTTTTATTAGAAGTAGCCCAATAGTAGGTCTTACAACCTAGCTCTATAAGCAAGGCAGTTGTTGGCTCAAGAAAAATGGCACGAATGTACGAATCCCGCTTTGCACCTGTAAGAATCCATTTCCCTTAAGTTAGATTGTAGTTAACCAGATTTCCCCTGAGGGTAGTGTCAGGGTTTAAAGATCTGGGGTCCTTACTTCCTAAGAGCGCAAGCACTCATAATTAATTACCCCTAAGCAAATAGAAGGCTGCCTAGAGGTTTTAATTGATTGGTAGGACTTATGATTTCCCTTAGAAAATAGTCTAAAAAATGAGGGGCTTACAACTTAATCTATTAGATTAAGATGCCCATTGATTTGAATTAGATTGTTTGGGGTTTAGGATTATTTATATTTATTTAAATTTTTTTCCTAAATATGAGTCTTACGACTTCACTGAGAAGTTGCCCAAATAGCGGATCTTACAACTTAACCATATAAGCTAAGATGCCCAAATGTTTGAATTTGATTGTTTGGATTAGATTTGAGTTAGGTCTTATGACTTTCCATGAAAGTTGTCTGATTTTTTTGTAGGATTGTTAGGGTCGACGTACTTTATTTTAAAAAAGTTTTCCTAACGCATGAGACTTACGACTTCACTTAGAAGTGGCCCGTTCATAGGTCTTACAACCTAACCTATAGGCTAGGATGCCCAAAGGTTTGAATTTGATTTCTTTTAGTTAGATTTGGGTTAGGTCTTATGGCTTCCTTAGAAGTTGTCTAATAATGGGTCTTACGACCTAGTCCTATAAGCTAAGTGGCCCGAGTTGTGGGTCTTACAATCAAGCCTTATAGACTAAGCTGCCCGGAGATTTAAATTTAGATTGAGATTTACAACTTTTATAGAAAGTAACCCAAGTATTTGATTTAAATTGGGACTTATAGCTTTCGTAGAAAGTAGCATGTTAGTGGGTCTTACAACCTGATCCTATAGACTAGGATGCCCAAGTTATGGGTTTAATTATTTAGAAATAGGGTCGTTCATATAGAAGTTCCCTAACACGTGGGTCTTACTGCTTCTCTTAGAAGTAGCTCAAATGGTGGGTCTTACAACTTAGTCCTATACACTAAGATGCCCAAATGAGAGATCTAGGGTTGTATTATCACCTAAACACTTCCCTCAGATGTCGGACCTACGGCTTCTATTAGAAGTGGCCGGGGGTTTTAATTAGGGAGTAGGAGTTAAACCAATTTTACCTCCATCTTTCCCCTAAGATCGGTCTTACTGCTTTCCTACGAAAGTTGTCGGGTAATGGGTCTTGCAACCAAGTTCTTAAAACAAGATTGCCCAAAGGTTTTGAATTTGATTATTTGTTTGTTGGGTTAGTTTGAGTTTATGATTGTTGACACTTCGAAGCTTTGATACTGAGTTAGTGTTTTGGTTGTTCTGTTTTGTGCTCGTAGCTCATTTCTACTATAGTAGTCCACTACCCTACTCGTCTTTTAGCACTCTTGCTCTTCTAGCTTTTTCGTACTTAGCTTTTCTTGCTTTAGTATTCTGTTCTACTTGCAGTAGCTTAGACTTATCAGCATTCATTTAATTTATTTGTGATGTACTGACTCTTCATATGTTTGTTTGTAGGTGTTCGTAGCTAGTGGTTACAGTAGTTGAGGCTTACAGTTGCAAAAGATAGAGCCTACTAGTGGCCATAGAAGCTTGTGCATGAGAGCTTTGGAGAGCAGTTTGTAGAGTTCAGTTTGAAAGTTTTGGAGAGTTAACAATCAATGTTGTATATGTCATTTAGTGGAAACTTCTCTCCCCCCCCCCTTTTATTTATTATATTTTTTTATTATTATTGCTCAATTGATTAATAAATTAATTAAATAATTATTTAACTTATGAAGTTCTCTAATTTTAAAACTCTCAATCAATATTTTTTTAAATGCCCTCGAATTTAAGAACTTTCAAATTTTAAAATTATTGTATTTAAAATTTTCACACAAAAAAAGTTCTCCAATGTACCGACTCTTCATAAAATTGGAAAATTTTATGTTTGTTTTAAAATTGGAGAACTTTTTTTTTCTGTGAAAATTTTAAATACAATAATTTTAGATTTTGAAAGTTCTTAAATTCGATGGCATTTAAAAAAATATTGATTGAGAGTTTTAAAATTAGATAACTTCATAATTTAAATAATTATTTAATTGATTTATCAATCAATTGAGCAATAATAATAAAAAATACAATAAATAAAAGGAGGGGGAGAGAAGTTTCCATTAAATGATATACAATATTAATTGTCTACTCTCCAAAACTCTCAAACTGAACTTTACAAAATGCTTTCCAAAGCTCTCCTGCACAAGCTTCTACGGCTACTTGTAGGCTCTATCTTTTGCAACTGTAAGCCTCAACTACTGCAACCACTGGTTACGAACACCTACAAACAAACATATGAAGAATCAGTACATCACAAATAAATTAAATGAATGCTAATAAGTTTAAGCTACTGCATTTAGAACAGAGTATTAGAAAGCAAGAAAAACTAAGTACGAAAAAGCTAGTAGAGCAACAGTGCTAAAAGACGGATAGGGTAGTGGACTACTGTAGTAAAAACAAGCTACGAGCACAAAACAGAACAACCAAAACACTAACTCAGTGTCAAAGCTTCGAAGTGTCAAAATCACAAACTCAAACCAACCCAACAAACAAATAATTAAACTCCAAAGAGGGCCTCTGTATTTTCAAGACTCTCCATGACACATGTTGCTGCTCCAGTAATTCAGAAGAAAGTTCTTGTTACCAAGCTACAATTTGTTGGCGTGAATACATCCAGCAGAACATAATCCAGGATAAAGTGCCTGAAGAGTATAATGCTGAAGTTCATGATGCAAGTGCTAAGCTTTTCAGGAAAGCTAAAAGGAAGGTCAATGCTCGCTTACGAGCTAATGGCTGGGTACCCGAGACCCTGCAAGAATCATCACGGCAGTTAGAGGCGAATGTACCAGTTAGTAACGGCTTTGAACCGTTAAAGTGGGTAAAAAGAAATGATGATAATGATCAATTAAAGAAGTTTTTTTTTTTAGACTTAACGTCAACAGCCACAGCCACTAAAGAAAGAAGAATATGCCTCTTCCAAAATATACAAAATACTGAAGGTTGTTAAAGATAAAAATCTACAATGAAGATCGAGGAAATCTATTACTGTAAGTCATTGCCTCAACTGAAATTCATCCTCAGAGCAACAAATATTCAACAAGACCTTATAGATAGGAATTTAGACGTCCTCCATACTACCGAAAGCTAAAAGAATTCTGTCCTAACATGGGTCGATACCCATATTACGGAAGAAAAAAATCTGGAGAGCCTTCTGATAGTCGACATGTAAGAGACTATAACAGAAGATATGATAAATATAGGCCCAGACAATGGTATAATGAATTTGGTCATTCAAAAGTACATTCTGATGTTGGTGGTCATCGGTATGTGACTCCAAGAAGACAGCAAATTTGGGTTCCAAAAAGACACAATTATCCTCGAGCTCAGAAAGATGATCTTGATAAAAAAATCTACAAATGACGACTTAAATCTCATGTCCAGAGGTTGTCCCATAATAAGGAGACTTCTGTTGATATGATTATACCAAAAGATGAAAATCCTCATGTCTATAAAGAATCCCCCGTCTCTCCAGTCATACATTTGAAGCGGGGGTCCCAACTTGGAGAGGATCATAAGTTGGATGAAGATGATAATTACTATGATAATGATGAAGAAATGGAAGAGGGTATTGGTCCCATGGACATGGAAGTTGTCCGGATGGTTGATCATATACCTGATCGAGCTAATCAGTGATATACTCGTAGAAGTGCATCATTGAATTTGCAAAATGAAGAACAACTATGAGAAGACCAAGAACAAGCAACAGCTGTGAATAGAACTCTACAACCAGAAGAAGTTGAGGAGGAAGAAGCTGAAGAAATCATAAAGAGGTTGCAAGCAGAAATGTAGTCTATGCAACAGAAGAAATATCAGAAAATCCATCATTTAAATGCTCGTCTTGATGAGATGAGTAACATGATGAAACAGTTGTTTGGACAGCTTGGCTTGATGGCTACAACTAGTTAACCACTCCTAGCAAATTCTCAAGGGAATGTACAAACTAATCCAGATGCATTGGTTACTCCTAACAGAAGATCAGAAGAGTTACAAGAGAAAACTTTGATAGCTTCTAAGACGAAATGGTCAGCAAATCTCAAATTGAGAATCTCATTAGCCAAAAGGTTAAAGCAGCTATTGCTTCTGAAGCTGTCGAAACCTTGGTCGGAAAAAGTCGTCCATATTCAGCAGAATATGACCAAGAAAAATATCCAAAGGGGTACATAGTGCCAAAGTTTAATTTATTTGATGGTACTGCAAATCCTCGTCAACATATGGCACAATTCAAAGCTACTTGTGAAAATACAGGAGGCAATGATGCTATGTTACTACAACAATTTATTAGTAGTTTAACATGTACAACTTTTGAATGGTATACTGAGTTACCCAATGACTCAGTAAGAACATTCGCCAAAGTAGAGACAATGTTCATTAAAAGATTCGCCAGTGCAACAAAGAAGGTGATTATTGCTGGTCTTGCTCTTGAGAAAAAGAAAAGAGAGGAATCAATCACCAAGTATATAACCAAGTGGAGAAATCTCAACATGAAATGTGAGCAACAACTCACTGAGAAGCATGTTGTTGAGCTATTACTAGAAAACATAGATGATTATATGGTTTCATATCTGGCGATGGCTACAATCAATACATTTCAGGAGTTACTTGATCGTGTAGCTAAATTTGAAAGGTTACACAGGCCTAGAAGTGTTGGCTTCAACTATAAAATAATCTACCAGGGAAAGAAAAACAGATAAAGAAATATGATCCAAAAAGAAGTGAGGTAAATACCACATTCCCGTGTCCTCGGATAAGAAAGAAAAAGAATATTCAATGAATCTACCGAAGACGTTGAAACAAACAAGAGAAAGACAAAAGCCTCCTACCTTGCAGGAGAAAATTAATAAGTTGTATTCCTTCAAAAATGAGTGTACGGGAAAGATTTTTAGACAAGCACTAAAAATCGGTCTTCAATTGCTAGAATCCCACCGACCAGAACAGGCTGGCATAACAGATGATCCGAATTACTGTCCGTATCATAGGATCATAAGTCGCCCAATCGAAGACTGTTTCATATTCAAATATTGGGTCGAAAGGAATTATCAAAATGGTGAACTTACACTTTCTAATAGTGTCCTTGTCAATCCTAAGAGAGAGAAAACTAATGTTATCTCCTCTACACTCTGTCAAAACACAGAGAATGAAAAAGGGAAAGCACCCCAGAAAGATGAAGGTGGTTGGGAGACCTTTATCTCAAAGAAAACTAAACATATGATGAATGTCCTATTGGCCATTGAAGGCATTCGTCGTAAGAGTGCGTTAGAATTGGAAGTTGATCCAAGACTCATTTCTTCAAAGAACCTAGCGGCATGGGGCCCAGTTCAAGAAAGAAGAAACCTTTGAAATATTTCAAAGATTAAAAAGGAAAGAGTAAGCCTAGATCAAAATATCAAAAAGAAAAGAAGATAGAAGTTAATAAGGCAGAAAATTGTGATTCAAAAATACATCGACTCCATCGATGAATATCAGCAACCTCTAAGGCGTCCTGTAAAGTTAGAGGAATATATGGCTGATTTATTTCTTGACTCAGAGTCAGAAAAAGAAGAGAGCATTCCAATAGAGACTTGCCGAGTCATAAATCAACGAGGTGAAAGGGCTGCAAGAGGACGCAATGCATCTCTTGCTATCTATAAAGCTGACGTAAAAATTTCTACTAAGGAAATACATCGTACACCAGCACCTTTCATTGATCAGATGAAGAATTATATTTTTCCGATGAAGAAAGTGATCACAAGGGAAAGAATGGCGAACCCTAGATGTCCAACGATCAAGGGGTCGAAGGAGCAGATTCGAACGAAAATGACAGAGTCGGAGGGGCGACGTCGAACAGCAACGAGGGAGACGGAGTCGAACAGCAACGAGGGAGACGGAGTCGAACAGCAACAAGGATCGGAAGGAGGCGTAAGTTTCTTTTTTTTCGTTTCTTCCCCCCTTTTATCGCTTTGGATGGTCGGTAGGTAGTTATCGTGCGAAGCGATGCTCTGCTTGAGAATAACCGTGTGTGTGGGATCGGACTGAAAGAGGCATCGTAAGAGTGTATCTGATCGATTATTTCTTCTTTTTTTTCTCTATTTCTCCTTTTTTTTTTGTCAACAGCAGCCCGTTTGTTTAATTGACAGGACTTATGGCCCCCTTAGAAGTTGCTTGGTAATTTATAGGACTTATTACTTCTCTTTTGAAGTAGTCTAATTGTTTGTGTTTAGGGTAGAAAAGACTTTACCCCTAAGTACTTTAATTTGTAGTTGTTTGCTAGCTTGAAACTAAGCCTTTAGTTTTCAATTGTTCACTAGTCTGACACTAGCTTTTTTGCTACAGTAGTTTCTCTTCTTGCTTTAGCAGTTCAGTACTTTACTCTGCTTTTCTTGCACTCTAGTTTTCAATAACTTGCTTTTCTTTCTTGCACCAATGCCCTGCTTTACTTTATTTATCGTATTTTATTTTCTTATACAAGTACCTTGCTTTACTTTCTATACCGTACTTTACTTTCTTGTACTAGTACCTTGATCTTTTTTTTCAGTATCGTGTTTAGTGTAGCACTTGTTCTTTTCTTGCCTTAGCAATATAATTTCAATGTTAAAGAGCTTTATTTGCTTGTTTGCGAGAGCTCGTGTTGTTTCGGAGTTCGCACAGGAGAGACTTTGGAGAACATGGATGAGCAATGGAGAGCTTGCAAAAGAGCATTGGACTGTGATTTCAGTGTAGCTTGTACTTTAAGGTTGATTAGTGAAAAAACATTTGTTTCCACATTTCAAAGAAACTTCTCATCATAGTGGCTCTCTCCATATTAATTGATTAATTAATTTAATTAATTAAATAAATTTTTAATTTTAATCAACCAATTAATCAATTTAAATTTCATTGCTCTCAAATTTTAACTGCTCTCGGATTTTTAAATGCTCTTGGATTAACTAATTAATCAATCAATTAATTAATTTTAATTAACCAACTAATTTTAATTAATTCATAATAATTAATCAATTAATTTTAATTAACCAATTTTAATTAATCATTTAGTTTTAATTAATCATTTAATTTTAATTAATTAATTTCAATTAATCAAATAATTAGTTAATTTCAACTAAATGTTAATTAACTTAATAAATTAGTTAACATTTAATTATGAATTAACTTTTTTTTCATAATTAATCATTTAATTAAGTTAATCAATCACTCTCTAATTTTAATGAATTTTTTAGGCAATTTCGACAGCCTCTTGATATCCCCTCCCCGCGGGGAGGTCGGGATAGCACTTGTCGTTGATGTCTTCCCCACTGTATCTGATCGACAGCACGAGGTCTTAAGTTTGAAACTATACCGACCGAATCTAAGATTGATGGCATGAGGTCTTAGATTTGGAATTTATCCCGGCTGGATCTAAGATCGACGGCACGAGAGCTTCGATATTAGGATACATGTATGCTATAAAATTTAATTACACCAATTTTTATTTCAATTATTTACACTGTCTAGGGTAGTCATTGGTGTGCGAACTAGGGCAAATATAGACAGTAATTTGTGGAAACAAATCAAGCAAGTAACCCTATTTCCTTTAAGTGGTTTGTATTAACTACATGAATTTGGAATAAAACAAGGCAATAGTAAGGGATTACACATGAAGCAGAGAAAGTAACCGCACAGACTCTCGTGATTTAAAGGTTCGGACAGGATTATAGCAAGAGACGAATCGAGCAGTACAGGCGGAAGAAGCATGGCTCACACGAGTGAAGGTGAATGATAGGTTGCGGCTCACACGAGAGGTAGAGGTAGCGGGAGTGGGTTGAGGCAGATGGTGGATTTCCTCATGGGAGATGGGTTGTGAGGGATCCAATCATAGGAGGAGATATGCGGACGGCGTGTCTGGAGCGGGATTGAAGAATTCACGCGAAAGGGGTCACGCGGGAATAAGCGGACGGCGGGTTCCGGCTTGGATTGCCCGCTCGGTTGTGCGGGAGGGATTTTGGAATTGAAATGAGCGTAAGTTCCTTTGTTCGATTTTTCTTGCCTTATAATTGATTGCTTTTCTGAATGGGAATCTAGGGAATGAAGAGTTGCATCCTTTGGTCATCAACTACATGAGGTGGGGTCGGCTTGATGATGATTTCGTGAAGAAATGCTTTCATTCATTTCCTTTTCTTCTTTCTTTTTCTTTTATCATTTTAAATCAATCAACTTTAAGGGTTTCCATGCCTGCGAGTTCTACAAAATCAAAGTTTATTGTCAACAAAGAATGCAAAAAATCTGCATTACATCAAGCATTTTAAATTGTAATCAATTAGTTAGAGATATGTTTTTGCATGCCTCTGATCGATGTACTTTCTATGGCGGGCTTTGGGACCACCATTCAATTCCTAACATATTCTACCCGAGGTGGTTCTCTATAACGCTACTGCCACATAAAGAAATTGTACTGGTATTTCATAGGCCAACAAGAAAGGGTCAAATTTAGGCTACAAAAGAACTAGATTGAATAAATTTTAAAATTCTTTTAGGCCTATTTTTATTTTTGGCCAAACTTTGTATTTTTTTATTTTTTTAAATGCAATGAAGACAAGGATAATTTCATCCTTATTTTAAGCAATTAGGATTAGGATAATTTTGTCCTATCCTTTGGGTTTATTTTACTTATAAATAGGGTTGGTTGTTTGAATTTTTTGAAAAATTATTGATAAATGAAATTGGTTGCTCTTTTCTATTCATCTAATGTAGATAGTTGCTTCTAATTGTGTATATTAGTCACTCCAAGCTATGCACGCAAAGTAAGTTGTTTCTCCCATCTGCAAATTGTGTGTACAGAGATTCCTTCTTGTTTCTCTTATCTTGTATTTCACTTCTTATCATTATTTCACCATCTCCAAGTCGTGTGTGCAGAGATTCCTTTTTGTTCCTCTTATCTTGTATTTTAATTCTTATCATTATTACATTTACGACAATTAACTTCCATTTTTCCATCATATATCTCTCCACATCAATTGATCAGTGAAGATATTAAATGCATTCTTAAAAGATTTAACTGGATCAAAACTTTGGGGTATGGATCAAATGCTGAGCACTTTATTTCCTAAGTAGGAAAACACAAACATAATCATAATAAAACAAAGTGTGTGACAAGATCCTTTCTTCACTTTGAATATGGAATAAGATTTGAACTCCAGCGATGTTAATTTAGTCAAGAAAGTGGAACTACCAATTTGATGTTCAGGAAGTCAGGGGACATACACTATAAGAAAATTCAAAATCTTTAGTTGACCAATTTTCTGCATCAGCCTCGTACAAGAACGAGAATCTCCCTACATGCCGACTCTTTTCCTAAAAAATGATGAACAATAATCGCATCAGAATAAAGGTATTTGGTTTATATCTGTGAACAAAATGTAGAAGCATTCACCTTTAAAGCATGGGTTAATTCATGGAAAATAACTTCCTTTTCAGTGCCAGTATTCACATTTAACTGTATCTTCTCTTGTTTCTCAGCCATTCTAGTAAATGGAGTAACATATTCAGGAAAAGTAAAAGGCATTCTAAATGAAAAATGGCCATCCTTGTATAGCAATTTTTGAGACCAGCTGATATAAATAGATATCTCACATCCACCATCAACCTTCAGAGCAAAAGGAGTTCCAATTAGATTGGAATAACTCAAAATCTCAGAAAAAAAATCATCACAAATGCAGGAAGGCAGCCAACTTACCTGAGGAATCATCAACGAGAAAATAGTGGGTTTCAGGAAGCCTTTATGTTCATTCTTTATGAATTTCTCCTTGTTCTGATCAACTTCTCTATGAACCACCTGAGTAAAGTATGATCTCCTAGCAAAATTTACCTCAACACCTAGAATTGAACCCTGTTAGCCAAACCATGTACAGCTTGAGAACAACCAATAGGCTCTTCAAAAATTATAAACTAAAGGACTCAACTCGGCAAAAAACTTTGAGAAAAAATGTGTTTTAAAGCATATTAGGTTATAAATATTCCTGAAAGCAAAACACAGAAAATTCTTCAAACAAACACAGATATTTATAGATTGCATTTAAAATTCAGAACAATAGGAAGATTATTTAGTAAGATTAGATTCTCTTCAAATAATATTCAAGATAACAAAATGCTTCAACTAAATGAAAATGATAAAGAAAGAATATGAGCTAAATCTTTTGAATGTCAGTTTTAACAATAGAGTTGAATAAAAAGATAGGATTGTTTGTTTCACCAACATTTGTAATATAATGTTGTCATTAGAAAATATTAGTTGTCTGATTCAGCGGCATATTCAAATAAAATTTTGAAAATAATGTATTATATTTCAGAGTTATGTAGATGTCAGCATAATAAGAAGTTTAATATTCTGACTTGTTATATATATATATATATATATATATATATATA
>NW_021318661.1:694562-704435 GCF_001605985.2 Dendrobium catenatum
CTACCACAAGAAAGAGTCAATCACGGTGAAAACGGAACATGGGAAGGTAATCCCTACAACTCTTTAGACCATTCATCTAAATTAGTTAATTATTTTCTATGTCTCTGCCTTAGAGAAGGAAGATACAGGAGAGTGAAGAAAAATAGAAAATCCCTTCATTCGCCACTAAACTTTGACATTATGGCAATAACCTAGCAAGGTTTGTGGTGTTGGAGCAAATTTAAAGTTTTGTTAGAGTTTCCTTTTTTTATACTTAATGATTTTAATAATTCACTCACTGCATTTGCTCTCAAAGCCTTGCAAATTGATCATGTTTTATCGGAGTACAATGTAAGAATTGTAACTTCTACCATCACTACTCCTAAATTTTGGCTTTTAGGCATGGCTGATTGACGAAGAGTTGCATGCAAGTAGTAAAATGTTAGCTGACTAAGTTAGATTATCTAGATTTTTTTTTCTAGGTCAATTGTTGTTTTTTATTATGTTTATAAGACTAATGATCATTTTTGTTGTTATTTTTTTTTAAGAAGTGTTTATTTATCACAGTTTTAATTGTGTGTGGTGTTTTGTCATGATGTTGCGATCTCCAAGATTTTTGGAGAAAAAAGAATGCAATGGTTGTTGTTCCATCAGATGGTTCTCATTCTGTCCTTAGTTGCTGGTGAGCTCATTATAGAATCATATGATATACACCACAAAATAAGAAATGGCGTAACTGCTTTAGGGTTGATCTTAACATAAGCCAAAAGAGCACTGGAATTACACTAAACCAAACATAAAACATGTTCGTTCTATGTGGAATCCAATCGTGTCGATCAATCTGGTTGTATTGTTGCCTCATATCCCAATTATGTTGGTCGAGCTCACTGGATGGCAGCACAGGTTCCCCCTGCTTGGGTTCGGGTGTTTTGCACCCCAAAAAAATGTTTTCCTTACAACAGTACAATGTTGAGGAGTTGTACACTTGTGTTGCTTGGAGACAAAGAATAGAGCACTGCGGCACCCCAGATCCTAGCACTGTTAATCAGATTGGAGATAGAAAACAGAGCGTCGAAACGCTCAAAACGCTCAAAACCTAGCGTCGTGGCACTGAGTCAAGTTGGACAGTTTTCTTTCTCATTTTTCATATTTAACTTCAATGGTAGCATCACTTGGATAGTTTTAAGTTGTATTTCTTTATTAGTTATGTAGTAGAAATGTGCAAAAAGTGAAGAGAGATAAGAAAAGAGCGAGAGAAAAATAGATATATACAAATTCTCCCTATTTTTATAATAGATTTCTTGGTTTGTGTGGCTCCGTAATTTTTTTCCTGATTTTTTTTCCCACATTAAATCCCGGTGTACTAAATTATTGCTTTATTTTTCTTGTTTGTATTCGTTGCATGATTTTACTTCCCTAAAAAAACATTTGACAAAGAACATCGATACCTTAATAGAATTAGCATCAGAATAACACCAAGCTCTTATGTGTGGAATTTGATTGTGTTGATCAATCAAGTTGTTATGTTGTCTCGAACCTCAAAGCTTGTCATGTTCATTGGGAAGTGTGGGGGGTTACCCCCTGGAAAAAAAAAAATTTGTATAACTCCCCAGCGTTGCGTACCTGAACGCCCCAGCACTGCGTACCTGAGCGCCCCGGCATTGCGTACCTGAGCGCCCCAGCACTGAACAACAGAGAGCAGAGCACCGCAACGATCAAGATATGACGCCGTAATGGGTCATGATAGAGACAGAGCACCGCAGAGCTGAGTGTTTGAGTGCTATAGCATTGTCAAACAGAGATTGGCCACCACAGTGCTGTGAGATGAACTGAATAGTTATTTTTCTCATTTTTCTTGAAGTTTGGGTCCCTTGGGGTTATAACTTACTTTCTCTTATATTTTTTTGAGTATGAAGACATTGAGCACGATGCATGTGAGAAGAAAAGGAAGGAGAGATTGAGAAACAAGAGAGATCTGTACTTATTCCACGCAATTTTCATAATGAATTTCTTGGTGTGAAGTGGCTCCGTAGTTTTTTTCTTATGCTGGATTTTTCCACATTAAATCCTAATGTCCTTTACTTTTCCACTACATTTACTGATTTACTTTCTTGCTTGTTTCATCATTGTGGTGTTTACTCTTCATCTCTTCCCCAACACAAATCAAAAAGCCTCTCAAGAACATTATTAACATAAGGAATACTAAACTTTTTTAGAAAATATCGTTACCTACTTTAATCTATATGCAGCAGAATAGTTTACACACTATTCTCTCTGAAATAAGCCTTATTATTGATACACCATTGAAAATTGTCTTGATCGAGCATAAATGTTGAGGCATATTTCAATGGGAAACTTCCAAAATCAAATTTGGGACCATCTAGATTATGATTTCAACAAAATTATATGTCTCGACAAAACAAACTCAAGAACACCAAAAATGATTTAATCCAAGCTTAAATGAGCTCAAATCAAGGACCTGAAGCATACTGAGACACTTCAGGACATTAATTGGATGATAAAGTTATCTCAAAATATGGCAAGCTTACAGCTGAATCGAGCGGCTCGATGAGACAAATCTAATGAGCCTAAGATTGCTTAATTCTGACATTTAACACACTTAAATTCTGAACGTAAGCTTCGTGATCAAGGAAATCAATATGGGTCGTTCGATGGAGTGCTCCGAATTTTCTCAATATTTACAGGGCATGTCACTCCCAGAAATCTATAACTAGGTCTCCACTCCTATATGAAGGGGGACTTGGATCATAGCTAGATATTCAAAAGATCTCTAAAACTTGAAGAATTCCAGAGCTCAACTCGAGTAGCATCACCAACAAAGCAACACCACCAACAAACCTTCATCGATCAACTGTCATCGGACCTCGCCACCCGACTGCCATCGCTAGACCTCTAGTTGGTCACCATCACTTAACAACTGCCCATCACCGCTGTCAAACCACCGCTGACTGAACACGATTGAACCTCTGTAGGACACAGTATTGGAGCATCTGCCTGACCACTTTTCACGCCTCGGGATCTAAAGTGAAAGAACTTCTTTTCTTTTTCCTTTTTTATCCATTTATAACTTATATTTTTCAATAACAATCAACAATCATTCTCAACCAGATCAATTTAACATCCAGAACTGATTAATTGCATTACATGCATATAAAAAACAACGAAAAATATAATTCATATTATTATAGCTCATAATTACATCCAACAACCACACTTCAAAACAATTTATAAAATAATCACACTAGCTATAAAAGAATATACATAAACCAAAAAACTGAAGAAAGCAAAACTGGCACTGCGGAAAGAAAATTATGCATGTTATAGCCTCAAGCTGCAGAATCCTTACCTGAAGTCATTTAAAACCACATAATAAGCACATAGCACAACAAATAACCAAAATTTTACAACTGAAATCAATGCAAGATAAAAAAGAACAGTATGTTGTAGTAAATCATATATATAAATTTATACATCAATGTATGACAAGATAAAGCAAATGCTACGATTGAGAATGATTGAATAATAAATTCATACAGAATATATATATATATATACACTAGCATTGCTCTTATTATGTATAAAATATCATCAATAATATTTGTACTCTTATCGTTAAGATATCAGTACGATCATACATACTCTTATCGTTGAGATATCAGTATCCATACAGTATCAACATATAATAATAGGTATCAATTATTAGTAGTCCATAATTTGATAATATTATTTATAATATATCAATATTGGTAGTACTCTTATCATGTATCAGATATTATCATTATTATATGTACTCTTATCATTGTGGCATCAGTACGATCATCCATGCTCTTAATATTGATATGATATTAGTCAGTACATCATTATATCATATCAATTAGTATCATTTTAGTACATCGTTTCCATACATATTAATCAATTCAATTATTTCATCCCATGTCACATTTCAGCATTATCAAGTCAAATCATAGTACGCTTCTTTTCAACCCATTTTTAGTATAACTTTTTCCCTACTCGTTTATTGATGTAGGCAGGGGGGGGCAAAACAAGTTGGGTTTTATTTTTTGTGAGTTGTAATATCTTCTACTAGATGTCAGCTCATTAATATCTAGTAGACTGTCTTAAGCTCATAAATTGAATATTTATTAGATTCATTCACCCTTTTCCTTTGTCTCTTTGGTTTCTACTTGTGTGTCTTTGGTTTTCCCACTTGTGCCTCTTCTCCTCCCTTTGTCTTCTAAGTTTCCCGTGCCTTGCCCCTTTGTCTCCTGTGTTGGCTCTTCGGGTCCCTTGCTGGCTGGTTTCTCATGCCCTGGTGCTTTGCCTCCTGTGCTGGCTTTTCGGGACCTTTGCTAGCTAGTTTCCCGTGGGTATTTGGGGGGGATTTCGGTGGCTTCTTCTATGTTTTCTGTGCATTTTTCCTGCAGCTGTTTTGCTGTCTTTTGGCCTTCTATATTATAAGATTTAATGGGATAATTTAGTAGTTTTAGGTGGTTGTTTGGCTGCCCTTTTCTTCTATAAATAGGAGGTGTTTTGGGATGAAAAAAGGATGTTATGTGAGTTATTTTTGGACATGAAAACCTGATGGTTTTTGGAAAAGCTTGAGAGCTTGTTCCACTTCTTCTTCTACTTCTTGGGAAGGCTTGCGAGCTTCTCCGCTCTTCGTCTCGGCTTCTAATCTCCTTCTTGTATCCGCAAGTTCCCTTCCACTTGTATCCTTCTTCTCAAGGCAAAGCAACTTTAGGTGTTTAAGTTGTCTTTATGCCATCAAAATTTGTAAGCATCTTTTATAATATTCAAGTTTGTTTTTGTAGTATTTTGTATTTTTTTGGCAATTTATGTAATTTTCTATTATCTAGGAAGCATTAGTCTTTGCTTGCAAAAATTTGGGGCCCTTCTCAAATTTTTTCTTGCATCATTTATACACATATTTAACCAGTAAAATTGTAATAAAATCATTTAAATTGATCAAATCTATAATATATCAGAAGTTACGTGTGAAAGCTTATGAAATCAAAAGATAATGCAATTTTAGCAGAGTTATGAGAGATAAATCAGTAGAAATCAAAATCATCAAAAATAGAAGTAGGAAAATAGTTACTTACTACGAATAGAATAATTTTCATAACAAGAAGGACAAACAAAAATGACTTGAAAACCCTTCTCTCTCCTCTTCTCCCCCTTCTTCGATTTCTTTCCGACCAAGCAGCATTGAATGGAGTGTGGGAGTGGGATGGCAGGGAAATTAAGAAAAAAAAATATTTAAAAAAAAGATATACATCAATCCTCACCCCTTCGCCAGCCTTAGGCCTTCTTCCCAGCCCACCCTCATTAACTTCTATAACCCGACTATCTTCGTCGGGCCTTTACCGTCTCGACCATTATCATTGATCCTTCTTCAGCTAACAACAACAGTCCATCAACCTCCGTTTCTCGCTGAAAATGGTCCTCAAACCACTCTTGTATGACCACGATCCTTGAACTACCATCACCCAACTATGGTCCTTAGATCACTGTCGTCTGCCTAATATGGTCCTTCCGACCTCTGTCGCTTGCCAACTACAGTTCTCGAACAGTCATCACCTAATTATGATCCTTCCAACCTTCATCTCCCATCGACTATGGTCCATTTGACCTTCGTCAACCATTGACTACAGTCCTCCAACCGCCTTCGCCCGCCAGATACAGTCCTTCGACCTCCGTTGCCCACTGACTATGGACCTTGGATCACCGTCGCCTGATAACTACAATCCTCCCACCACTTTTATTTGACTATAATCCTCCATCACCCAACCACGGTCCTCCGACCACCATGGCTTGACAACGGTCTACCACCATCACTCGACCACGATCCTCCAACCACTGTTTCCTAACTATGGTTATTTGACTCTCATCAACCAACTACAAGCCTTCTGACCTTCATTGCCTAACTACCGTCATTTGGACCACCATTGTATGGCGACACCAATGCCTATTGACTTCATCACCTTCCGTCTCCAATGATGCCAACACGCAATTACATATAAGATTGATGGAGGTCATCAACATCAACTCTAACTCCAAACTTCAGCACTTGAATTTATGTTGAATTTTTGTCAAAGGACTCTTCCAACTTCAACCATGTGTTCTTTATAATGTATCAATACATTCCCCCAAGGAAGGGGTCTACTTGTAATCAAATATAAATTATAGTGGAATCATTTTGGTAGTGCCAAGCCTCATGGTTTTTCTCTTTACTGATTTTCCACGTAAAAAATCAAGTGTCTCGTGCAGGTCTTGCAATCCTCTCTTATTTGTGTGTGTTAGATATTTGTGCAAAGCTAGGACGTTAAAACTCTGTCTCTCTATCAGCATGAATGTTCGGGCATGCGACAATTATTATGTAAAAATTTTTATTTAGGATATCCTATCAAACGTTTGGCGAGGATGACAGTTAGAGTCATTAGATTTGATTTGAGATTACTGCAATACCAATCTTGCCTGTATTGAGTCATCTCAAAGTGAATCCAACACTTTGAACTACATCTTGGACAAAATTTGATCAGATATCTTGAGGTAACTTTTTCCTATTAATCACTGTTGTTAAGCATGAAACACCGGACTCAAATAACCTTTCTATGATCATCAACATCATCTTGATTAGAGTTGTCCAAACTACTTGTATTATCTTTATGAATCCTAAATTTTAATTCATTCAAATTGAATACTACACAAAATGTTATATCCATTATACGCAAATCTTTTTCACAACAAAATTGTTGTATTATCGCAACCCATCCAAGAATTTAAATAAACTCCATTTACCAGCCCTCAGCAAACAATAAACTAAATTCAACAAGCAAAATCATTCTGTCCTTCTATCTACCTTTACGAAATCTTGAAGGGAAGTGATAAATTAAAACAAAGAAGCTCGAAATCTCAAGTAATCCAATGAGAAATCTGACAATTTCCGCCCGGAACACTACGCTTCAAGCTTACCTGCTCCCCAAAGGGAACCACGAGGCGGCAGTCACACCTCCGGCTGCCCATCACACAGTGAAGCCGCCAGCGCCCTCGGACACTGATAAATGCCGTGTCAATATAGCAATCAGTCGTCACCGCAATTTCCTTCATATGGAGCGGAATCAACGCTGGCGGATCACACCGTCCGTAAACGTGCGGCTGGTAGCTCGGAATGTCCGGATTGTCCACGATTGCTGGGTCGACGATCACCGCATACAACATCGGCGCCTTCGGGATGAGAGAGGCTCTCGACCTTTCCATCTCGGCCGTTTGCCTCGGAGGCGCCTCCGCATATCGGTCCTTACCAGCGTACACACGCTTCGCCAGCCTCAGGCCTTCTTCCACGGACATTGTGAACTCCTCCATCCTCTCGATGGAGAATCAAACTTAAAGAACGATGACCGGAGTGACGCCTGAGGCCCTACAGTTCAGATATATAAAAGAGAGTGCAGGCGGCATATCCAGAAGCAAATGCTACAGTATGCCGGGAAGAACAAACGGGAGCTAATATTATTATATTATTTTCCGGTGAATGTAAGAGTTCCTTCACCGCCGCGTCGCGGGCCACAAATCTGCCGGAGGGGCGCGCACGAATTAATATTTATAATATCAGAAAGATACGGTGAACCGACCAAATCGAAAGAATATTATTTTACATTACGAAATGTCTCGTATGGAAAGATTGATCACGGTCCATCTACAATAGGATTCGTGTTTAAAATATGATGGACGGTGGTGATCCAATCTATAGAAACTCCCTCGTGGAACTAACATGAAATGGCGCCTGCCTTACGTACCTATTGCTCCGGCAGTGTTCCGTCGATCCTGTAGCGGGCCCATAGTCGAATAATAATTTGGCACATGCGAATAGCAATCGACGGACGAAGTCGAATAAATTCTACCGCCCATCTACATCACGATTCGTGTAATAAGTTAAAAGGACGGTGGTCCGCCAATGCTGTGGCAGACAAAATCCCTCGGCCTACTATATCGGCGGGGCGTAGATCCAAATGATTATTCGCCACGTGCACAGGCGAGCGACTACGAACTGCTGCTCTGATTTGGGCTGGTGAGCTTCCTTCTGGATTGGGCGAAGTTTTGGGTGCGAATTTGGTGCATTTTAGGAGGTCTCCGTTCTGATTTGCGGACCACGTGAAGAACGTTTACGTTGGTCATGCTAGTCAGGTCAACAATGCACCTCTCACTAGAAATAAATTTGAAAAAGAATGGGGTGTTTATGTAAAAAATGGATTGTGGAGGCCGTTGGGAATCGAAGATCTGATTTTAATGAAAATCTTTGAAAGCGATTTGTTGTGTAGGTGGCTGTTTTGCTTTAAAATGTTGTAATTTATTTATTTTAAAAAAACTTATTTTTTTCCCAAAAAAAAAAAATTTATTTTATATGTTCTATATTGGAATCAAGAAAATTTTAAATAAAATATATCATTATATAAAATTAGATAAGCTAAAAAAAATAGGGATTTTTACATACCTAACACTTAAAACTATGTTATTTACTTATCTCACACCCAAACTTACCTATTTACACACACACCACTAAAAAACTTTTCCCTTTCCAAAAAACCACTCCGTCTTCCTCTCCGTTAAACCCCATTCGTGAGTTGCTTGTGTGGGCGCGAAACTGCTGTTCCTTCGGCATTTGTTCATCTTCTTCATTTCTTGGATCTTAGTTACGGAAGAAAAGCATCGGAGCCTCCCGTCCTCCCGTCTAGCCTCTTGTACATTCCGGCCAAATACTCCATTCCAGATTCGCATCCCTGCCGAAGCATTTGTGCTGCCTATGAAACAGGAAAAAATTGATTAGGTAATAGATTTATGTTTAATAGGTAAGACGCTATGTTCTGTTCTTTGCTAGAACAAATTTTATTAGGTAAGTTATTTTTTTGAAACAGAAAAAGCCCTCCTAAGCCTCCCGTCAAGACTCGCGTTCGTTCTACCTCTAGAACAGAAATATTTTGATTAGGTAAGCTGCGATATTGTCTGGTTTGTTAGATATATGTTGATTTTTTATTAGGTTAGCAGCTTTTATGAACAGAAATAATTTTTTTTATTACAAACTTCTTTGCTAGATATGGATTCCAACAATTTCTGTTATATTGTATTCAAATTTGGAGGATATTGGAGTGTTGTGAAGGGACAGACGAGGCAAAAATATGTTGGTGGTAGTCAAAGAACTTTAAAGTTTGTGAGAAGTGATGTTAATTTGTTTTTACTGAAAGAACAAACATAAGCACTATGCCCGTGGCTAAGGGCACATGATTACGACCTACATTATCACATCCATGGAACATCACCAAAAAATTACATGTCCATTATAAGTGAGACAGATGTTATGGATATGCTTACATATTCTTCTGATTCCCACAAAATGGAGGTGGTTGTCGTTGTGAAAGAGCTTGAAGAAGATATAGGTATTGCTTGTGATAGCCAGCATGTGCACAAACATGATACAAGTAGCAATATAATGACAAACAATGATATAATAGTTGGTGGAATGTGTGAAGGTATTCTTGACAATCCAGATTTAGAGGAAAATACTCTTATTGTAGGATCAAGGTTTGAGGATTCGTTCAGTTTCAAACAAGTTATTCGTTCCAATGCAATAATACATAACTTTGATATCACAATTAAGGCTAGTGACAAATCAAGAGTTATTGCTACATGCTCATACCGTGGTTGTCCTTGGAGGATACGAGGTTCTTTATGTTCTGATGGCCACTCCTTTGAAGTGAAAAAATTAAATCCTACACATTTATGCCATGGGGTAAACATAATTGGGAACAAGTAAGAAACTACAAGCTAGGTTGCCCACGAAATCCAGGACATTGTCAAAAGAAATCCTGATATTACACC
>NW_021318661.1:704535-785382 GCF_001605985.2 Dendrobium catenatum
AGCGATCAGAACACTTCCAGGGAAGGAGCAGTGGATGATACTTAGTGATGGTGAAGTTGTTGGTCCACCAATTTCACGTAGGCCCCGCGGTAAACCGAAGAAAAGAAGAATTAAAAACTTCTTAGAAACTACAAAAAAGGCTAAGTTGAGTCATAAGTGTGGACGTTGTAATTCATGGGAACACCATAGAAGCACCTGTAAGAACCCTTTAAATGATGGTAGTGATGACAATTATAACGAATTTGAGATGTCGACTACTTCAGCTCCACATGAAAAAATGCCAATTAGACGTGCTGATCATGAAGACAACTGTTGCGAATATTGAAGTTGCAGCAAACTGTTTATTTTTTGTAGCCATTCAGATACAGATTTTGTAGCCATTCAAACATTTCCAAACTATTTTTTGTAGCCATTCAGATGCAGATTTTGTAGCCATTCAAACATTTCCAAACTGTTTTTGGTAGCCATTGGTGTTGCAGCAAACTGTTGTTTTTTGTAAACATTTCCTCACTTTATTATTCGGTAGCCATTGCGGATGCAGGATTTCCAAACTGTTTTTTGTAGCAATGAAGTTGCAGCAAACATTTCAT
Organism: Dendrobium catenatum; assembly: GCF_001605985.2. NCBI lineage: Eukaryota > Viridiplantae > Streptophyta > Magnoliopsida > Asparagales > Orchidaceae > Dendrobium > Dendrobium catenatum. Next base: position 705,126 of record NW_021318661.1, read on the forward strand.
TTTATTTTTTGTAGCAATTTGGTATTAACTCAATAATCTATTTTGGCTCTAATGATTTGAAGCTTTGATACAAGATTTTAAACCTTCAGAATGATTTGTTGGCTACCGAAACTTTTTGAATGATAAAGATGGGCACCACAATTAGAATGATGTAATGATTTGAAGCTTTCATACAAGATTTTAAACCTTCGGAATTAATGAAAACATAAGAATGAAGTTTCATCCTTTAGAACAAAAATTCAACTGTTTTCCAAAAAACATAAGCTTTCTTACATAACTTTGACGAATTACAATCATCGTAAGCATTTCTTAGTCGCATTCTAAGGTACATTCCCTTACAATTTCAAAACTTTGCAAGAGAATTGATGGCTATGCCAACAATCAAAACAAGGATAAACAACAAGATCTTAATTTGAAGTAATTCAGAAGTAATTGTCTGGAGCAAATTTGTATGAATTTCTGATGCGTCTGCACTCCTTAATGTATTCGTAGCTTCCACTACACCATTTTGTTCGTCCACCCATCTAAAATATCTACAATCATCTTCCGATCTATTTCGGGGGCATCGATAGAATTTCCTTCCACGATTATTAGCTTTGTAGCAAGTATACATTTCACATTGCAGATTGCAACGACAAAATATTAGATTGTCTTGGCTTCTCGTTGATGGTGTCGAGCGGCTAGAACTCATGTCACAAATCCAAAAAGAGATTATGTTTAAGCTTTTCCTGAAAAAATACTAAGCTTTAGATAATATCCTGTAAACCCAACAAAAAAGTATCAAAGAAAAGTAAACATTTCCACATAAGTTTCAACCACAAGTATACATTCCCACAGGAAATTCATAGTTTTAAATAATTTCCTGTAAAAGAAGACAACAACCCAAGAAATTTTCTTATTATTTTAGTTTCATATGAGTAAGAGGCGTTTAAATGTAAAAGAAGACATCAACCCTAGAAATAGAAATGGAGAAGAACAGCAAACCTAGCCGAGCTAGTTTCATATGACTAAAAGACGTTCAAATGTAAACGAAGGCATCAACCCTAGAAATAGAAATGGAGAAGAACAGCCGATCTATCGAGAAAAATTGTTTATTTAAAGAGTAAGGAAAACCGAACGAGGAAGAGGCGCTGAAAACCGTTGTCAAAGAAAAAAAAAACATAGATGAAATGGAGAAGAGCATACCTCGACCAGCAAGTCCACGAACAAATCGAGCGAGGGAGGGGATCTGAACGAAGCAAACGTCTCAGAACCCTGTTTTCACGATTTCAATCGAGCGAGGGAGAGGAGCTACATGAAGCAAAAGTCTCAGAACCCTGTTTTCGCGATTTCGTTTTGACAGAGCCAACGGAATGTGTGTAAATAGAATATGATAGGCTTTTACGGTGGTGTGTGTGTAAATAGGTAAGTTTGGGTGTGAGATAAGTAAATAACATAGTTTTAAGTGTTAGGTATGTAAAAATCCAAAAAAAAATAATCAACATAATATTTAAAAAAAGCCTGAGAATTGATATGTCGTCAAAAAATTATCTTGATCGGGCACGAAACTCAATGCAAAATCAAGTTGGAAAATTCCGAAATTAAAATTGGGATCATCCAAACTCTGGTTTCAGCAAACTTATAGTCAAACTGAACATCTCGGAAATACGAACCTAACGACACCAAATTCAACTCAATCCGAGCCCAAATAAGTCCAAATTAAGGACCCGAAGAGCTGTTGGATGGTTCGAACCACAATTTGGATTACCAAACGGTTTCCAAACATTACGCGCTTATAGTCGAATCGAGCGGCTCGACGAGAATAATCTAACGAGCCCAATATAACCAAATTCCGACATCACTAAGACATTCAAATGTCTGACGAACGGTTCATAATCAAGGGATTCAATATCTGTCGTCCATCCAACCACTCCCCATTTGCCTTTGATCTCTCACCTATGTACGGGTCATGCCATTCCAGAAATATATAAATCGATCCCTTATTTCTCTTGAGAGGGGATCCAAGCAAGAAGAGAAGAATAGAAGAAGAGAAGGAAGAAGCTCCTCCTTGACCACCGCCGGACTTCCGCCGGGACCACGACTTCAGGCCTGGACTTCTGTCGGACCACCACTTCAGGCTTGGACTTTCGCGTGAACCACCACTTGAGGCCCTCTCCTCCATCGAACCATCGCCTAATGTCGGAATTCCGCTGGACCACCACTTGAGGGCCTGAGCTCCGTCAGACCACCGCAGACACCAGAATTCCGCCTGACCACCACTTGAGGGCTCTGAGCTCTGCCGGACCACCGCCTGATGCTGGAATTCTGTCGGACAACCACTTGAGGGCCTAAGCTCTGCCGAACCACTGCCTGACATCGTTGCTCCACCGGACCACCACCTAACGCTCGAACTTCTGTTGTACCACCACCTGAGGCCCGAACTTCTATTTGGTCATCATTTGATGCCCAGAGTTCTACCAAAATACTGCCTTACTACAACGATCTTTCAGACCTCGGTCTCCTGCTGACTATGGTCCTTCCGAGCTCCATCGCCTACTATGGTCATTCCGACCTCCATAACCAGACAACGATTTTTTAGATCCCAATCTCCTGCCGACTACGGTCCTTCTGACCAACGTCGCCTACTATGGTCATTCCGATATCCATCACCAGACAACGGTCTTTCAGACCCCGGTCTCCTGCCGAAAACGGTCCTTCCGACCTCCGTCGCCTACTATGGGCATTCCGACCTTCATCACAAGATCACGATCTTTTTTACCCTGGTCTCCTACCAACTACGGTCTTTTCGACCTCTATCTTATCAACTATGATCCTGGTGACCAAACAAATTAGCATGTCTATGTTGATTATTGTAACTTCCACCATGTAATGTGCTATATATGATATACATTTGTACCATCAAGCCAAGGTCTTCTCCCTAAGAAGGGCCTCATTTGTAATTGACTGCTAATACTAGTGGATTTATTCAAAATGGGCCAGCCCCTGTGGTTTTTTTCCCTTTTTTAGGGGTTTTCACGTAAACTCTGGTGTATCTTATGAATGCTACACTCTCTTTTTTATTTGTGCACGTACTGGATCTTCATATAATGGTATTAAACTATATTTCTCTACTGCCGCGAATACTCCAGGCCGCAACAAGAATATATATATTATTTAGATTTTCTAAAAACAATATAATGTCAACTGTTAAGGCTCTGTTCCAGACTATTTTCTTATTGCTTTTTAAAAGAATTTTCTATTACAAAAATTAAACTTTTTGCACTACAAAGGTGCTTTTAGAAGCCGTGAGAAAGCTGTCCCAAACGAAGCCTAAAAGTCTCGAAGATAAGTGCTTTTTTTTATTGTCCAAATGTCCCCGAAAGATGAAGCCTAAGAAGTTTAGAATATTTAAAATATCAGAAAGTTAAAATGTTGTAATTTATTTATTTTTTAAAAAATATATATTTTATATGTTCTATATTGGAATCAAGATAATTTTTAATAAAATATATAATTATATAAAATTAGATAAACTAAAAAAAATAATCAACATAATATTTAAAAAAGCCTGATTATTGATACGTTATCAAAAAATTATCTTGATTGGGCACAAATCTCAATGCAAAATCAAGTTGAAAACTTATGAAATTAAAATTCGGATCATCCAAATATTAGAAGATCTATATTTTTAATTCTTCAAAAATATTATAAATTTTGAGTGACCTCGCGATTGCCTTTGAAGGATATGTAGTTTGTTACTCTTTGTTAAGAAGCATTGGAGCCTTGAAGAGGAATGCAATTAACTTCTTTTAAGAACTGAAGTTTATAAAGAGAAGTTGGTAGGTGCTTATACTTAACAACAAAGAGAGAATAGTTACGAAAATTTGGATAAATTTTCTAAATTTGGGCATTTTAACATTTTTTTAATATATGAAAAATACTTTTAATTTTTTATTTTTAAAAAATAAAATAATTATCATAGCACAGTGCATCCACACACCCAAATCTAGTTACATGTGATCGCTCGCACCTTGGGAAACATACATCTGTATGTGCTTGACTGTGGCTTCGTGTGCTTATATTGCGATCTACACCCACGCTTGCGTGCACGCCTTTGTACACTTGTGCATGTGTCAATGCCCCTAGCAGTGTTAGCGATAATCGGCCCAACTCATTCCAACCTTAATTTTAGAATTTGAACTTGTTTATTCAATTGTTTTTGATATTTTGATCATGATTTTGACATTTTTAGAACCCAACAAAGCTTTTGTGATCGAGTTTGGGAAATTTGAGAGTTCATATAATTTTTTTTAAATAATTTATGCATTGATTTCAATGAAGAATTAAATTATATTTTATGAGAATTTGGTTGGTTTATGACCCTGAGAGGAGGTTTGAATTGACATCTAGGGAGTAATTGCGCCCTATAATTTTGCCAAAATTATAATTTTATATCATAACTATTTTCAATGGCTACATATATAGCAAAATAGAATTTGATATTCGAAAATATGGGGCAAATGACAAGTTCCTAAAACATTACCTTTATTAGCACTGTTGCGTATTAGAATATGTGCGGCGATAGAGTTTTAACTATACGTCTTAGCTTTGCACGGATATCCAGCACACACACAGAGAACACAAGATTTTTTACGTGGAAAACCCTTGAAAGGGGAAAAACCACGAGGCATAGCCCAGTTGAAAATGATTCCACTAGAATTTGAGTCGGTTACAAAGGACTGACTCGCCTCCAAGGGCGATCAGGTTACAAATAATTGTTGTTCAATCGAAGTCTGAGTGTCAGGTGATGGTCTGGTAGAACTTCGGGCCTTTGATGATGATCTGGCGAAGGCGATGGCTTCTGGTGAATGTGAGGGCCTCTGGCGAAGGTGAGGGCCTTTGGTGGTGGTCCGACGAAGCTCCGGCAGTGATCCGGCGAGGCTCCGGCGGTGATCTAACGAGGGTGAGGGCCTCATGTGGTGGTCCGGTGAGGTTCTGGCGGTGGTCTGGCGAGGTTCCGGCGGTGGTCGAGGAGGAGTTTCTTCCTTCTCCTCCTCTTCTTCTTCTCTCTCTTCCCTTGGATCTCCCCTTATGAAGAATGAGGGCTCTATTTATATTTTTTCTGGAGTGGCATAGCTTGTAAATAGGTGAGAGATCAGGGGCGAATAGGGAGTGGTTCAATGGACGGCCGATATTGTATCCTACGATCGTGCACCGTTCGTTGGACATTTGAAGGCCTTACGGATGTTGGAATTCAGCGGTCTTGGGCTCGTTGGATTCGTCTCGTCGAGTCGTTCGATTCGAGTATAAGCTCGTTAAAATCGGAGACCGTTTGATAACTCAAATTGTGATTCGAACTTTCCAACAGCACTTCGAGTCTTTGATTTAGACTCATTTGGGCTCGGATCGAGTTGAATTTGGTGTCGTTGGGTTCGTATTTCCGAGACGCTCAATTTGACTGTAAGCTTGCTGAAATCGGAGTTCGGGTGTACCCGGATTTAATTTCTGAAGTTTCCAGATCGGGTTTTGCATCGAGATTCGTGCCCGATCAAGATAATTTTTTGATAATATATCAAGCACAAATCTCGATGCTATTTTATATTGCAAATTTTTGAAATTAATAATTGAATCATCTAAATTCCAATTTCAATAAATTCACAATTAACTAAACATTACAAAACTTCATTCAAAATAACCAATTAAAATGCCTATGTTATGTCATCTATTGCTCAATCATACACAATAAATATATCACCATGAAGAAATAAAATTTGCACAATGTCCAAAATGACATAAAAACATAAAAAATTTGCACGTTTGAGGAGATATTTTATTCTACATTTCAAAATGGGCCATAGAGTAGAGAACATCTTCTTCAACTTGACAGCAACTTAAAGCTATTATTGGGTCTGGCAAAGAGTGGAACACAAATGACTTTATTGAATCTGAATGCCACACTATCCATTTATTAAGAAAAAAATAACAACAAAAGCATAGCATTATCATTTAGTGATGTTCCAAATGATGTAATTTAGTACAATATGTTAATATCACATAGTAATCCATCTCACTGATGCAGAGAATTGTTGAAAATGGTGAGTGCAGCTGGCAGCAACATTTGTGGGAAGTTTCAGAATATCACAAAGCTCACAGCGTCACTCAATGTATAATGTTTCCGTAAGATCTATTTATAGATTTTTATGAGTGGTATGTCTCGTAAATATAGAGAAGATCCGGGGCATGTTCGGAGTGCTACATCGGATGGCTCGTGTTGATTCCCGATCATAGAGAGTTTCAACTATTTAAGTGCCGTAACGATGTCAGAATTCAGCAATCTTGGGCTTGTTGGATTCGTCTCACCGAGCCGCTCAATTTTTAAACCATCCAAATATGATTCGAACCCCCCTATTTGGACCCATTTGGGCTCGGGTTGCACTGAATTTAGTGTCGTTAGGTTCGTATTTCAGAGATGTTCAGTTTGGCTATAAGTTTGTCGAAATCGGATTTCATATGATCCAAAATTTGAGTTTATAAGCTTCCAACTTAAATATGCCTAGAGATTCGTGCTCAATCAAAGCAATTTTGGGCGACGTATCAATAGTAGTCAATTTCAGATCATGAGTTGTATAATTTCTCTCATGTGATTTCAAGTGTCTTGATGCAAAAGCAATTACTGTCCCATTTGTATTAAGACACATCCTAATTTTTTAAATGATGGGTCAATATAAATTTAAAATTCTTCCATTCTTGATGAGATAGTTAACACTAATATGATGTTAAATACTTATTTATATCTTGAAAACTATTCTTACATTCTTAGCAGATTTTCTTGAGAAATAGGGAGCCTTCATTAATTAGACCCAAAGACAATTTTTCGTAGTAAGACCATCTGTGCCTCTTTTGATCTCTCCTAAACCCTAAACCTTAAACCCTAAACCCTAAACCCATACATCTATGAAAGAAACTTGTCGGTTTGCTGATATACTCCCATGTAATCCGAGATCTTAAGGGTCCAACCCATTTAGAATTTGCATGAAACCCAAGTCCCCCCATCCTCCTTGGTTTAGAAAGACTTTTCCACGAGGCATAATTTAGGGTTTAGACTATTCTTACATTCTTCTGACCACTTTATCAGTCTGGACAATGCAATAGCTATTTGTGAAAATTCTCTAAAAAAAACTTGTCATAATATTTTGCTAAGTCTAGTACACTTCAAACTTCCAAAACACTCTTTGGTGTAGGTCATTCTTATAATAGCCTATAGCAATAAAAATTTATTTCAGGAGTTATTATAAGTTCAAATTACAAATTGTATTTGCCATAATATAGATATTGTTGTGCTCTAATTATAATAATTTTACCTAATTTTATAGGCATTGTTGGACTTCTTTAAGAAATTGGTATATAACAGTACAAGTGAATTTTCTGGGATTGTTAGGTGTTCATTTTACAAATCAATTTCACCCGATTATTCTAGACAAGCTTAGCTAACTTTTGAATATTTTTTATAGAATTTATAGATCCCCAGATTTTAAGATATAAAAGGATTTATATCTATTTTACGCTTAAATTTTGAATAATTAGCATAATTACATATATCTTTTGATTATTTTATTATAAAATTCTATTTCCACTTACATAACTCATGGCCAAATCATTTTGTCCATTTCGTTTAACAGGGGCAAAAAAGTCGTTTGCCGTTTTTGCTAGTCAGTTAAGTTGTAAAATTTCTTTGTCTCGATGTAGGTTATGTTTTGACTATCTCAATTTTTAATAATTCAGTATTTTTGAATTTTTCTGATCAAATTTATAATTTAATTTTACAAAAATGCAGTTTTAATGAATTCAGGTAACTTTTATTTGTGTAACATTTGATATGTATTGGTACGACTGTTTTGGTTGTTTTGAATATTTATTTGAGATTTTTTGCATCGTGATTTAAAAAACAATAATTTTTATCATTTCTTATCTTCATTTTGTCATCTAAAAATAGTATTTTAGTTCAGTTAAAACTTCATAATACTTCTATACACAATATTTGGTAATGCGATGAGATTGTGAAAATTTAATGTTGCAAACTATAAAACACCGGGTGGAGAATTATTTGACAGTCGTTAGAGCATTTTTGTAGACTTATACAACAATACTATGTGATTTTAGTAGTGCAGTGCACTTTATTTTCAATATGTGTGATTGAAATAATTAAATTGATGGTGAAAAGAGATTCTGTTGGCTGGGAGAAAAGATTTTGTTATGTTATGTATTAATAATTTTGAAGCCTGATGGCTATATTTATTACGAAGGGATTATGTTGATGATGAGAAGGGATTATATTGGCGGCGAGAATGAATTATGTTAATTATTATATGTGAAAAATGGGGGCATCATGGTCATTCTAATAATTTGGTTATATTTCAGTCATTTCAGTATAATTTTAATAGTTACTTAAATGCTTATTAGTTTCAGTATCCATTTCAATTTCAACTTTTTACATAATACTTCAGTTTATTAATTCAATATTTTCAGCTCTTTTAATTAGAGTTATTGATTCATATTTTAGGCTAAGACAACCTACTGAGCCATGTTAGCTCACTCTTTCATTTGTTTTCATTTTCAAATTAGGGAAAAGATGAGTGAGCTTAGTAGTGCTGACATCAGGCTCTGATTTATGCTATATGTATACCTTTTGGCTAGTTTCATTTTTACAAACATTGCTTTTTCTTTTTTTGTTTTTTGGTTTTTGGTTTTTTTTTTTTTCTATTGACAAGCACGGTTGGAGATAGACCTCATATTGTACATGTATTTTTAGATGATATATGTAGAAAAATTATTTTTGAGATTTAGTCTCCCGCTTTATATTGTATTCACTAGTAGCTCTATGTCATATAAATTGGATGTTTAGTTTTTCTCAGCACTTCTCCAATAGAATATTAGGGTCAATTTATGTTTCTTGCCATGATTGGACAAGATATGACTTGTGTAGTTGGGTCTGGTAATATCGAGTTAGGTCACAATTCTAGTAATACTTTCACCCGATGAGGATCTACTAAGATTCCTTCACCACTCATTATATGTCCCAACAATGCAAGACTGCTCGGCCAAAACTCACACTTTGTGAAATTTGCATGCTACTAATTTTTTTAGACAGCTTCAGTTCTATTTTAAATGTTTAGCTTGATCTTCATCAATTTTAGAATATATCAAATATCATCAATGAATATAATCACAAATTTATTTATGTATGTTTAGAAAATCAGATTCATCAATCCATAAAAATGGCTTGTGCATTTATTATCCTAAGCGGCATCATAAAAAACTCATAATAGACTTATGTTTTCAAAATACGTCTTTTCGATATCTACTTTTTTAACTCTAATTTGATGATATCGATCTCAAATCAATTCTAGAGAAAATAGTAGCACATTCTAACTGATTAAATAAACTATCGATTCTTGGCAATAGACACTTGTTCTTAATTTGCTAATCGATGCATAATCTCAATGATTCATCTTTCTTCTTAACAAAAAGCATTGGTGCACCCTAAGACGAGTTAGTTGGTCTGATGAATCCCTTATCGATTAATTCTTGCAACTTCTATAGCTCTTTAGGAGGCATTATTTAAGGAGATTTAAATATAGTTGATATTCCTAATTATAGCTTAATTTCAAACTCCACTTCTCTCTCAAGAGACAATCAAGAAAGTTCCTCTAGAAACACATCAACAAATTCTTCTATAATTGAAATATTCTTCAACTTCTAAACTATCTTTTTTTTAATACTCTACTTTTTGCTAAGAACATTAACTCCATGCTTCTCAAACCATTCACCAAACCTTTATTGCCTTGACTAGGGAATACACCATAGTCTTATTATAGGAAAAGTAAAATGGCTTCCCCATAAGCAAAATCAAACTTAGGAAAATAAAGTTTGGCATGCTCAACACTTTCAAAATCACTCCCAATCATAAGTTTTCCATCAATAAAAATTTCATCTTTTTAAATTAAAAGACTAAAATTTATATGAAAAAAAAAAATTATAAGACTAAAATTTTGTTAGAACCGTCGATATCAATCTCAAACCAGGTGAAAATAGTTGGAGGATATTTTTTAACCCATCAATTCGCGCTAACTCGAAAAATTCTTTTTCTCCAGGCCTACTCCACCATGCGTTAAATTGCCACAGCATTTAGCGTTCCAGTCTTAGACTTCGTTTGGTACGACTTCTTATTATTTCTTAAAATAATTTTTTAGTATAAAAAGTTGCTTTAAGAAGCAGTAAGAAAGCAGCCCAAACGAAGCCTTAGACCACAACTTACCTTCATAAATTACAGACAATAACACTTAGGTTTCGTTTGGGACGGCTTTCCTCTTGCTTTCTAAAACAACTTTCTAGTACAAAAATTTCTTGAATTTAAATTTTTTGTACTAAAAAAATGTTTTAGAAAGCAATACAAAAGTTGTCTCAAACAAAGCCTTAGGCTTCCTTCGAAATAGCTTTCTTACTGCTTTTTAAAGTCACTATCTACTAAAAAACTTTTAAGTTAAAAAAAAAATTATACTAAACAACAGTTTTAAAAAATAATAAAAAAACTATCACATATAAAATCTTAATTAATTAAAGAAACAATAATGAATGAGTTGCCCAACAATTTTTATACACGCTCAAAAACTTTTATTTCCTAGAAATAATTATCATTTGTCATCTTTCACTAACTATAAATTGTAGGCCATGCTTGCTGATTTTGAGACATTTACTGAATGATAAAAGGTTCAAAACATTAAGGCAAGTATTCAAGCTCATGAACAGTAAACAAAATTGCACAGATTTTATTACCAGCGTTAAGAGTTTTTTTATCCCTTGAGGGGAAGTTTTCCTATGAAGTTACTGCGCAGGTTTCCCAAGTAAAGGTGCCCTTCATGCTCTAAAGCTGAAGTAACAGTGGAAATCACTCCTCCATCATAGTCATCAAGCATCCTTCTGATCTTCCCATCTGATTCAACATTGACAACCATGGCTCTGTTCTTCATGGGCTTGATCAGTTCAACGGCTTTGGGAAATGCTGCCATTACCAACTTCGCCAATGGTGACTTGTGTATCAGATCCAGCCACCTTGACCTTATCTGAAATCAACAATTTTATCAGTATTACAGTTATCTCTTTCTAAGGAGAGATTATTTTGGACGCTGAATACAGTTTATTGTCCATAGACCAATCAGAATGCTTCACATCATCGGTACCGAGCGGTATCGAGCCGGATACAGAACAAGAGGTGATGTGGTCCATTCTGGTTGATCTCCGAACAACGTTTGACGCCACATAGAATAACTACCACCGTTCTAAGATACCCTAAAGGCATTGAAATTTGAACTGAAAAATGTTGAAATAGACCTGTATAAGGGCTATCCAGAAAGACCCATCAGGAGCAAGATTGATGTTATCTGGTCCACCTGGAAGGTTATCAATGAAAACCTCTGTACTTCCCTTCAGCTCTCCTTTGAGCCAATACTTGAGGCACCTAAACCTGGAGCAGAAGAACCATTAATTAGTTGCTGTCTTCTATTACAGTCCAAAACAAAACTGAAGAGGTTGTTTGGCTGCAAGTAGGATTTTAGTAAATTCTGTAAATTCAAATTTAATAAATACTTAGGCAGTTAAATACTGAAAATTATTTGACATAATAATGATTAAAATTGATTAAATTCTGATAAACTGTTTGGTAATTTATTTCTGAAATTCAACATGGTAACTTATGTAATATTTAAATGCTAATGTTTTATGAGTAATTTGAAGGGGTATGCAAATGCCATTCTAGCATGAGGAAGGTAGGTAGGGACAATCTCTCTTGTCGGAGAAATTATTTTGTGCAGTCACCGGATTGTCTGGAGACAAATTAGTATGTGTCACGTCACCCGATACATGACGTTGGTACACACAAAAAAAAGTGACGTGGCGCATCATGATTCATCTCTAGATGAGGTTCAGTGGCCACACAGAATAATTTCTCTTCTAGTCGCAATTCTCATAAATCTGCTGAAGACCCAGATTTAGTAAATCTGAGATTTACAACGATATAAAGTTACAATGGGATTTAAACTACGGTAACTATTTTATCCAATATGACCGTTTGACAGGATTTTAATGAAGCCAGTAAAAATTCAAAATAAATTAGCCAAACAGCTCTGAAGTCTTTGATAGCATACTTCCAGGTTTCTGAAACAAGCAAATAGTCTTCATTAGGTGAAAGAGCAACGCCATTTGGAAAGGATAGGTTGGCAAGAACAACTGATGTCTTCTTCTTTAAAGGGTCATATTTGAGGAGACGGCCATTTGAGCGAGCTTCGAGGAGATCAAGGAACCAGTTATCGAATCCAAACTTGGAACTTGCGTCGCTGAAATAAATGCTTCCATCCGAGGCTTCAATGGCATCATCTGCGAAGCTTTTGTAACAAAATTTGTTCTGTTTCAGGGGACTGTTTATGATAGAAAACAAAGGGAAAATGAGTTTTACAAGAAATGTTTACAATATCTTGGTGCCCTCCACCTCAGTGGCTAGAACGTTGAGGCCTCCCTCTCCAACTTTTAATAAACCCTACATAAACCAGGGTTAATGCACATAAAAACATAGGGGATTTACATATATATAGCACTCGCACTACAGAAAAATTATCTTTTTGCTTCGGAAAAATTCGTTGCAAAATAAGGAAAATCCGTCATAAAATCCGATTTGTGGTGGATTTCTTTCCGTCACAAAAAGAACGTCGCCAATATTATTTGCGACGAAAAAAATTTGTCGCAAATATTTGCAGTGTATTTACGTCAAAAATTCAAAAAAAAATCAGAAATTCAAACATAACCGGCTGGCTGTTGCCCGAGCCTGACCGACTGCGTGATAAATTAAAAAACATGGTTGTTGATGCTACCATTAATAAGATTAGCATTTATGTTATTTACATACATACTACTTTATTTCATGCTATTTACATATCTAACACCAAAAACATTAATATTGCATGCTTACCGCCCATTGAACAAATTTGGGTGCATCGAATGAAATATTAAAGTTTATATGATGGTAGAAATGAATTATAGGAGTGGTATATTTGATATTAAAGATATATATGAGTGGTGGGCATGTAATATTAATGTTTTGGATGTTAAATACGTAAATAGCATGAAATAAAGTGGTGTGTATGTAAATCTCCCTAATAATTAATATGATATTCCCAAACCTTGTAGGCATCACAAACAATAATATCTCCATCCAAAGATGGGGCAAGCCCAAGTAAAGAAGATCCTCCAATCATCTTCCAGTCTTCCCAAGAACCATTGGAATGCATTCTCTTTATCCAGCCATCCCTTGTAGCAGCGTACAGCTTGCCATCTTTCCCTACACATATGTCTTCAGGAAGGATGAGACTTCCTTCTCCTAATTTTTCCACACCCTTCAAACATTAAAAAGAAAATTCTTTAGTTCAACTAAAGTTGATCTAACTTTTATTCTAATAAAACACAAATTTTCATCAAAATTACAGAGAAAAAAAAAAAGATCTGACAAGAAAAAATTAAGTAAAATATGGTAAGGACTTTTTTTCATCCATACTGTATATTTTTCTTGAAAAGAAGCTTAATGGTCCTCTCAAGATGAATCATGATCACTCATCTATTTTCATCAAGACTACTATTAATATAGCACTTGATATTTCACTAGAATAAAAATAAATCAATCTAGAAAGTGGCTTATTTTCAACCCTAAAGGAAAGTTGAGCTTAAAGTTTTTAACTCTTCGTCTGGGACAGCTTTCAAATTGATTTATAAATCAGTTTTTTAGTACAAAAAAATTTTGGAAAAAAAAACTGTACTAGGAAGTTGCTTTAGAAAGAAGTAAGAAAGTTGTCCAAAACAAAACCTAAACTACTTATAAGGTGTAAAGTAAAAGTTCTTCACTTTCTAGGAATAGCTGTGGGTAAAATGAGCCTTATTTGGATGCAGGGTCAAAATTTGTACATGTTCATTGTGAGTGTCAATATTTTAAATATTTGATGAGAAAGAAATAATAGGCTTCACAAGAACGATGGGTGGACCCCCTTATGCTCACTGGGGGCAATTGCCCCTCCTAAAAAAATTTAAATTTTTTATTATAGGAATTTTTACGTAATTTGTTCATCTCAATTTATTTATTAGTCTTTATTACAACTGTTTTTAGGCAATTGCATCCTCCCACCCAAAAAAAGTTTTAAAATACTATGGTCTTTAGACAATTGTCACCAGTATAATTAAATACATTGTGTATATGTGTTATTATTAGAGAATGATAAACCAAATACAAAGATAAATAGTAAATCAAAATTTATTCGAAGGGCGCTGTCCCTAGGTCGAACCCCGCCAGGGGGCGCTGCCCCACCGATATATCTGCCAACAGTTATAAATTTGGCCCCCCTGAGCATTATGGCTGGTTCCGCCCCTGTTGGATAGATTATGGAGGTTAATCATTTGAACTGGAATGCATTCATTTTGTTATGCAATCCTCTTCAATAGTATGGTTGTGAGTTATAGAACCAGATATATTTAGATAACAAGGCATTAGGAATGTGGTTAATATAAATCCAAAGAATTTAGAAACATAATCAAATTATACAACGGTGCTATCTAAAGATTATAAATTATGTGGATGAAACTTTTCCATACATTTCACCGCTACTAATATTTGGTCTACTAAAGAAGTTAGCCATGAAAAAAATCATGCTATTGCATTGATTCCACACTGCATATTGCACAAATTCTTCAGCACCAGATGGTGATTGAATGTCTCTATTGATGAATTAGATTTTGTTGTTGGTCATGAGTATGGATCATGGCTTTACTCCAAGATGGATAATTGTCACTGTTTAAATTGGTGGGGGAAAGAACATGTTTGATAAACAATAAGAAAACTAAGCAAACATACTAAAATTGTAATATTTATACTTCGTTTGGGACGGCTTATTTACCGCTTCTTAAAACAGCTTTATAGTTTTTTAATTTTTGTTATAGAACACTGCTTTAAAAAGCAGTAAGAAAATCATCCCAAACAAAACCTTAATCACGATCTGATCTAACTTTTAAAAAAATCTCTCTTTATGATGGCCATACTAACTCACAAAGCCAAAAATGATCCCTTCAAACCTCTTAAGTTTTTTATTCTATCTCTTCCCAAAATAAGTAAGAAATCATTCATATAATTATAAAGATAGCAAGTTGGGCAAACAATCAAACATGCTAATCCTATTTTCTTAATAACTATATTCACATCTAGTGCATGTTTAATAGATAAACAAATCAATCTTTCACTCTTAAGACTTAATTTTTCATTAAAACATCATGTGATGATGAAATTCAACAAAAAAAAAGATGCATCAAGAAAAAAAAATGTACCTTTTATTATTTAGGGTTTGTCATATGCTTTAAATTATTAAGGGAACAGTTGGTAGTAGAGGTTTCAATATTTGACACAATCCAAAAATCCAACTCGAATCCGACACGGAAATTTCGGATTCGGGTCAACCCAAACTGAGTCGGGTTCAGGTTAGGGTTTTCAACCTGTTTCAAAAATCGGGTCGGGTTCGGGTTCACCCAGAAACCCGAAAATGATCAAGATTGATCCGCGTGACCGAGCTGCCTGAGTGACCGCAACTGACCGCCGCTGACCGCAACTGCCCGAGTGACCGCTGGATGTCCGCTTCCGCATAGGCCTGCCCGCCGTGATGCCCGTCTGCCCCTCGCTGCGCTGCCCCATTGACTTTCTCCACTCTTCGGCCCTTACGCAGCTAGAAGCAGCGCTATTACGGAGAGCAGCTCTCAAGCTGCTGCTCTTCCTCTTATCCACAGCGACGGCAGAATCGCAGTTGGACACGGAACCTCGAACAAATTAAAATAAAAGTCATTGATTTAGCCGTGCTAGAATTAAAAACATATTTAATATATATCCATTTACATATAAATAAAATAAAGTTATAAGATAAACTAATTTATGTTTATCCAGTTATTTGTGAAGTGATGACAAAAAAATTTATCACATAAAAAAACATTAAATCTCACCTGTTACCCGTGAAGAGCAGAGGTGTGAAGCACCGGTAATCCGTGAAGATTTTTGTAGTTAAAGAACCTGTATTTTGCTGATTTTTGTAGTTAAAGAACTTGCAGAAAGAGCAGAGGCGGGAAGAGCAGAGCTGAAGCCGGGATACAGAAGGTTTCGTTGAAACCTCTTGCTCTCCCGCGAAAATCACAGGCGGGAAAGAAAACAGAGTGAGGGAAGCATTTCACGGAGTGGTACTTTTGTTATGAGAATAGTATTTATGTGGTATTAATGTAATATTTAAAAATTAGGTGTTAAATATGTAATATGAAATAAATAAAGTGGTATGCATGTAAAAATCCCTATTTATTAAGGAATCGAATAGCATTAAAAAAAAATTAGCTGAAAAAGGGGAAGCCGTAGCAGATACAAACCTTGAGGAGATTGTTGGGCGGGAAACTAGAAGAAGGGAGAGCCAGAGGCAGCGGCGAGATGGGAGAGTGAAGTGCCACGTGGAGCACGAGAGAGAGCAGGAACACCAATGAAGCACTGGCTACGATTATACGCCACGACATTTCACCGCAGCGCCTAACGAAAGAAAAAGGATGTAAAGGGGAAAAAATGGCTTTCTCCACTCTTCGGCCCTTACGCAGCTAGAAGCAGCGCTATTACGGAGAGCAGCTCTCAAGCTGCTGCTCTTCCTCTTATCCACAGCGACGGCAGAATCGCAGTTGGACACGGAACCTCGAACAAATTAAAATAAAAGTCCTTGATTTAGCCGTGCTAAAATTAAAAACATATTTAATATATATATCCGTATACATATAAATAAAATAAAGTTGTAAGATTAACTAATTTATATGAAAAATCAGCAACCATAAAAAAGTCATAAGAATTGGCTCAGTTGAAAGAACAATTATTACGTCCTCCGATCAGACGCAGAGGAATGTCCGGTCGGAGGCCAAATCCCACCAAAAAATGAGTTGTACCGAGCAATACCAAACAATAACGAGGAATACCATCATTTGAAGAACCAATACCGAGTTATACCGAGAAATACCGAGTTATACAAAAGGTGTAGAAAAACTCGGTACAACTCGGTATTTCTCGGTACAGCTCGGTATAACTCGGTATTGGTATTCAAAGAGCGGTATTTCTCTTTAATATCAAATAATACCTAGTTGTACCAAGCAAATACCGAGTTTTTTGACCGGATTTTACCTCCAACCGGACGTTCCTCTAGTCCTTACACCGGACGTAATAAAAGTTCCAGTTGAAATGATCTGACTAATACATGTTATAGGTGATAAATGATATTCTTCTCTTTAGTTTGGGAATACTGTGATATAATGTAGGTGGCGTGAATAGTTGAGGATGGCCACGGTAGAAATTGGAAGAGCCTTAATGCATCAAAATTATCGTCAAGTGATCATTTTTTATATGTTTAGTTGTTCTCCCTTAAAAAAAATGATAGGAGAAAACTAAAGGTCAATACGTCCAATATTGCTTTGGTGTTGACATTAAGAATTGGAGTTGATGTCAATAGCATGCATAGGGTGTATAGGTATGGCATGCATCAATTTTGTTGACAACATGGGCCAAGCTTATAAGTGATAACATGCGTCAACGGCATGCATCAGCCATATTTGTAATGACATGCATCAAGATCAAGCGGGGGCTATTTCGGGTGCTATATATGCGTGGTTTAAGCGAGGAAGGTGGGCCCTAGGCCGGCGAGTGTGCCACACATGCTCGATACCCGAAGCAGGTGTAGCTAGCAGAGGTAGAGATGGGCTCGAGCTCTCGCAGTATGAGGCTTGAGAAGCTAGCGAAGCAATTTTTAAGGAAGTAGGGGCATGAGAAGCTAGTAACCGTCAGGTGGAGTCATTTTCTTGGGCAATTCTTTATTAACAACAGGTGAAGGAGAGAAGGCAATTGGCTCGGAAGATTAACATGATTGTTCTATGTGAATAGCAAATGTCTTTTCTTATCTTTGTAAAAAGACCATACCAAAGTGGCTATTGTTAGAAACTGGTCAAGTTTTAGTTAGGTTGTATCTTAAGTGTAGTTTATCTTGATTTTAGCTTATAAATCAGGATGGCATTATAGCAAGGAAACAAGGCCAATAAGCAATAAAGATTATTTTGAGTTCAATTCTCTCTCCCTCCCCTCTCCCTCATTCCCTCTACATTCAAAAAAGGACATATCTTCCTCCAAGATCCAACAGATAGTGATCAAGAGATCATAATCAGGTGATAATTATTAAGAGACTAGTCAGGCCACAATAATTGATTACCGGATATAATATCATTGTTCCTCACCCGTTGTTTTAATTTTTTAAGTAAATTCTGTTGAAAGCTAGTATCGGACAAATCATAGCTTAGCAAGAGAAAGGAAAAGAAAGGATTTCTGTCTTATTCATTAAACGTCTACAGTACATCTCTATATATAGATTTGAGCAGCTAGTTACACAAGAGGCAATACAAGAATGAGAAATGCAAAGGCTACACATTTATATCAGGTGTTTGTCTGTTGGGCGCTAATACCCCCCGGCAAACTGATGGGTCTTGGCATGACAGTCAGTTTGTTTCGAAGAGCCTGAAAGCGAGGAGTAGACAAAGGTTTTGTGAAGATGTCGGCCACCTGATCAAGAGTGCTGATCGGCAAGAGACGGATACTTCGTTGCTGGATGTGATCACGAACAAAACGGTGATCTATTTCGATATGTTTGGTACGGGCGTGAAACACCGGATTGTTTGCGAGGGCGATCGCCGACGTGTTGTCGCAAAAAACATCTGTGGGCTGAGCTTGCGTAAGATCGAAGTCAGAGAGAATCCGGCGAAGCCATATGGTATCGGCGATCAAAGCAGCCAAGGAGCGATATTCGGACTCAGTAGATGAACGAGCCACGGTGGTCTGTTTCTTGACTGTCCAAGAGATGAGAGTGTCGCCTAGATAGGAGCAGTAACCGGATGTTGATTTCCTTGAGCTGGGATCGCCGGCCCAGTCGGCATCTGAAAAGGATTTAAGAGATAAGTTAGACTTGAGAATAGGAATGCCGAAATCCAACGTACCTTTGAGATAGCGAAGTTGTCTTTTGAGAAGGAACGTATGCTCGGGTAGAGGTTGATGCATATGTTGAGAGAGATAGTTGACACTGTAGGAGATATCCGGGCGAGTGAGAGTTAGATATTGAAGTGATCCAGTAATACGACGGTATAGCGATGGATCCGAGAGCACAACGTCGGGTTGTATGTTCTGCGGCATTTTAGTACACGCTGGATTTGCAATCGGCTTACAATCAGAGAGCTGAGCTAATTTAAGTATTGAGGTTGCATAGGCTTTCTGGGAGAGAAAATAGTTGTTAGGCGTGCGGTCTATCTGAATCCCGAGGAAGGAGTGAACTTCGCCAAGGTTCTTCATGGCAAATTTGAGACCGAGTTGCTTTAGGGTGTGATTGAGAACATCCGAATTATTGCCGGTGATAAGGATGTCATCCACGTATATGAGGAGGAAGATGATGGACGTCGATTGGCGCAGAATGAGCAACGATGGATCGAATGTGCTGTGAGAGAAACCAAGTGAAACGAGATATGAGGTAAACGTGTTATACCATTGTCGAAGAGCCTGTTTGAGGCCATAGATTGCTTTGTAAAGACGGCAGACATGGTCGGGGTGTGTAGAGTCTTCGAATCCCTTGGGTTGATTCATGTAAACGATCTCAGAGAGTTCACCATGCAAAAATGCGTTGGCTACATCAAGTTGATGGACCGGCCAATCATTGTGAAGAGCAATTGTGAGGAGAATGCGTATAGTTGGGAGTTTGGCTACTGGACTGAACGTTTCGGTATAGTCCAGGCCATATTCCTGATGATTTCCAAGAGCAACTAATCTAGCTTTGTATTTGGCAATGGATCCATCGGCATGACGCTTAGTACGAAATGTCCATTTGCAGCCTAACGTGGAGGTATTAGGAGGACGCGATACAAGACTCCAGGTTCCTTGTTGCTGGAGAGCGTAGAATTCGGCAGCCATGGCTTGTCGCCAATGAGTGTGTTTGTATGCATCTTTGAAATTGGTAGGATCTGCAGGAAGATCAACCGAATCAATATGAAATAAATTTAGCCGTTGACGTGGTTTTAAAGAACCTGTTTTAGTGCGTGTGACCATCGGATGTGTGATAGACGAAAGTGGAGCAATATATTGTTCATGAGCTGGAACAACAGGAGATTCTCTAACTTCCGATTGTTGAGGCAAGGATGGAGACAGTTGAGTGGATCTTACCATCTGAGTAGTTTTAGATGTACACGAGTTTACCTGAGAGGTAGAGACAGCCGACTTTGGAATTAGGAATGAGGGAGAGATGTCAGCAGGTAGAGGAGTTGAGGCGGGCACATTTTTGGAGAAGGGGTAGGACAACTCATTGAACGTAACGTGCCGAGACATGATGATGCGATCAGTGACAAGGTCAAGACACTTGTATTCTTTGTAGTTGTCTGAGTAGCCCAAAAATATGCAAGACTTCGCTGTTTGTTGAAGTTTATGTCTGAACTTGGCCGGAGTGTGAGGAAAACACTCGCACCCGAAAGTACGAAGGTAATTGATCTTTGGTTTCTGATGATGAAGAAGTTAAAACGGTGATTTGTGTCTGGTATTAGCGGAGGGCATTCGGTTTATTAGATACACCGCCATGACAGCCGCATCTGGCCAGAATTTGTATGGTACGGACGCCTGGTGTAGAAGAGTACGCATAGTTTCTACGACATGCCTATGCTTTCGTTCGGCAACTCCATTTTGTTCCGGAGTGTTTGGACAAGAGATTTGGTGCGAAATGCCCTGAGCACGAAGAAAGCTAAGCAGATTATTATTAAGATACTCACCTCCGCTGTCGGTCCGGAGGCATTTAATTTTGAGATATGTTAGCAGTTCTATCTTGGTTTTAAATTCACGAAAAATATTAAATACTTCAGATTTGTTATGCATGGGAAATAACCAACAAAACCGCGAAAAATCATCAACGAAAATTACGTAGTACAAATAACCGGTGTTGGAAGAAGTGGGAGCAGGGCCCCAAACGTCAGTATGAATAAGAGCTAAAGGAGTATTAGATCTGTTATTAGAAAGATCAAAACATAGTTTGTGACTCTTAGACGTGTTACAAGATAAGCAGGACATGTTATTCGAAGCAATCTTGAGCTCGGGGTAGAGAGAAGCAACACGAGCCAGAGTGCGGTTGTTGGGATGTCCGAGTCTGGTATGCCAGAGATTAAGGCGCTGAGTTCCTGAGTAAAGCGCGTGATTGGGAGATGCTGCGGGTGCGTGGATGATTTTGTACAATCCCTTACTGCAATGTCCTTGAAGAATGGTTTGATGCGTCATCCGGTCCTTGAAAATAAATCCAGAAGAATCAAAGATTATTTCGATGTCATTATCCTTAGTTAATTGAGAAATGGAGAGTAGATTGTATTTAAGATACGGAGAATGAAGAATGTTAAACAGATTGAGCTTACGAGAGGGAGTCGGTAGCAACCCTTTACCGGAGTTGGTAATGCTAACCGAGCTCCCATCACCAAGAGTTATGCCGTCGTTGCCGGTGTACGGAGAGGAGATGGAGAGATTGTCCAATGAGCGAGTCATGTGAGAAGAGGCGCCGGAGTCCAAGTACCAATCGTTGTAGTTGTCGGTGGAGTTTGCCGCAAGTGCAGTAGTAGTAGATCTTGGTGTTCTTGGAACGTAATTGGAGTTCAGCCGGTGCCAACAGTCTGATGCCGAGTGACCGCGCTTGAGACATATCTGACAGGTAGTGGGATTTGATTGTTGCGGCTGATCTCTGCGTTGTCCGCTGGAATTGGACGAGCGACCGCGGCTACGACGACCTCGGCCACGAGAGGAAAAGAGTGTCGTGGATGCATCTTCAGACGTAATAACCCGAGCAGCGTCAGATGAAACATGAATTTCTTCACTGATGAGAAGGGAGTAAAGTTGATCAAGACTAATCGGGGTGATCATTGTGCGGATGGATGTCTTGAAAGATTGGTAAGACGAAGGAAGACCGTTGAGAATGTAGAAAATAATGTCCTCAGTGTCCACTTTAGATCCCGCAGCCGCGATCCGATCAACCAAGATTTTGATGGTAGTAAGGTATTCTGTCATGGAGGAGTTCTTGAGCGAGACATTATGAAGCTCATTCTTCAGCTGAATGACTTTCGAACGGTTTGTGGCTTGGAAGCGGGTTTCGAGCGCATTCCAGATAGCGGCGGTTGAGGCGAGATCAAGAACGTAAGGAAGAATGGAGGCAGTGATGGTGGAGCAAAGAGCAGCGGCAAGATTCTGATCCGTTAAACGCCATTGAATGTATTTGGGATTAGAACTGGACGTACCGTCGGCGTTCGAACAGAACTCATCGGGAGCAACATATTGGAGATCTAAGAAGGATTCAAAACCATTTGCAGTGCAGATCTTGAGAATTTGAGATCGCCAAATGGGAAGTTGTCGGGAGAGAGAGCGTTTTGAACGAAATTCTTGAGATTAGAGACAACAAATTTGAGAGAAGAAGAAATGCAGGGATGAGCGGAGCTTGAGAGCTCTGTTTGCGCAAGAATCGGAGAGGAGGAAGAAGAAGTAGTCATGATGGCCCAAAAATCGAGTTACCTATCTGATACCATGTTGAAAGCTAGTATCGGACAAATCATAGCTTAGCAAGAGAAAGGCAAAGAAAGGATTTCTGTCTTATTCATTAAACGTCTACAGTACATCTCTATATATAGATTTGAGCAGCTAGTTACACAAGAGGCAATACAAGAATGAGAAATGCAAAGGCTACACATTTATATCAGGTGTTTGTCTGTTGGGCGCTAATAAATTCTTGCCTATTTATTAATATATTGAACTCAATATATATTTATAGGATTCTACCCTCCTAACATGTTGGTGTATGCATGAATATTTGGAAGCTAAATCAAATTAGCACAACTATTGAAATTAACATTGGATATCTATTAATTAAGGAGGGGAGCCCTTACAATAATAATCTAATTATCTTAAGTGGCAATCCTAACAATCAAGAATTATGTATTAGGCTAAATAATTGAAGATTGCTAGAAAAGTAAACTAATATTTTGCTTAGATTGAGTTTGGTTTGAAGTTAATGATTGAACTAATGAGTCAAATCCAATTCAGATTGAACTTAAACGAACTCGTTATTGGATTAAATTAACTAAGATTTAATTGATCGAAGAGTATACACATAAATATATGTAAGTATGTATGAATATAGAGATATTTTCATTTTTATTTATATGTGTTAATCAACCAAATTATCGTACGTGATCGAAAACTAATATAGATCATACACATTTTTCATTCAAATTTATCTCGATCAAAGTTAATGAGCTATGCCTACTCGAATAGAGATTGAATAAAATTAACCTATATCCAAACTTGATCCTGATCGAGTTCAAATTGTAAGACTTATGCTTCATTTGGGACGACTTTTTTATTGCTTCTTAAAACAGCTTTTTAATACAAAAATTAAAATTTTCGTACTAGAAAGCTGCTTAAAGAAGCAGTAAGAAAGCCATCTCAAAGATAAAAATTAAAAAAATTATGAAAAAGCTATTATTCAAATACAAATTTATTTTTATAATTACTTTTTCTATTATAAAAACAGACAAAAAAAAAACATCTATCACAAATAAATGCTTCATTTGACAATTGACATGGTGGCACTTATTTATTGTCATAATTAAAGTTCTATTTATGGGACCCAGCTAACTTTGATTTGTCTGATAGTCGGAAGATTTAAGCATCAATCAAGAGGTTTTGAATTTGAGTCTTGAACACGTAACTTAAATGTAAAAAAAAACTCAATATATGGGACAAATACAACGAATCTAGAATGATGTGCTCATGCATGATGTTAAGTGAATACTTTTGAAGGGAAAAAATCACAAAATCACATAAATTTTGTATAGCTTGGAGAGTAAATACTCAATTTATATTAATTTTATATTAATATTCATTAAAAAAATCATCATAGCAAAAATAACAATAACATCAAATCTTTATCCCATTACATCGGTTCAGCTACATGAAACCTTTTTCTCAATGGTGGTCTATTAAGTTAAATTCTCATTTAAATCTAATAAAAAAAGACATCTCTAAGATTTTTTAACAGAGTCTTTTTAGATCTATCTCTATATTTTTTAATATAAACATGATCTATTACATTTACTCTATTAATCATATCATCAGAATGCCAATATTTTACATGACCAAACCATCTAAGATGACTATCTATAATCTTATATGCTACTAAGGCTTGGTTTGTTTGAGCGTTTTTTTTCCTTTCCGTTTGGAAAAGGAGGATTTTTTTTTTTGGTTCATCAAATCACGTTCTCAATAACACCTTTTTTTCATTTTTCTGCAGTTTTGAGAAAACTTTTTATATATGCTTCTCCGTTAGAAAACTCTATTTTCTGAACTAATATTTTTTAAAACTGTCATTTACAAAATCACACAAAAAAAAAGAAGCCTAAAAGTTACTTCAACCTTTTCACATATATACTCGTTAAGCCATCACATAAATTTTTTTAAAAAAAAAATTATTACGAGAAACCTATTATCAAAATTCTAAATTCAATTTTCTTTTATATTAAATTTATATTTTATAATTATCGTTCTAAGAAAATATCTCATTTGTCATTTGTACGAGATATGTAACGTGGGGCATCTTGTGAACAGGCTTAGCATTTTATTTAAATATTATTAATATAAAATTAAAAATATTTATATAAATATATTATGTAAAATAAAAATATTAATATATTATGAGAGTCAAATAAAAAAACACAAAAAAGTTAGCTTAAAAGTGTGTATGCAATTTCCTTCCTGTGGTAGATATAATAAGAAGGTGAGAAATTTTTCGCTGTGGGTCCCATATAGATGACGTGGTGCATTCGGCCACCTATTTGGAGATGAGCGTTTGATAGGCAATATCATACCAGTTCCAGAATAAATCCAACGGTTAAAAATATTTGTCAAGAAAATTCTTTCAAGGAATTCAATATCTTTATAAAGTTCTATATAACATGTATAAACTTATAAATAGTGTATATAAACTTATACGTAGTGTGTATAATGCTTGTACATAGTATGTAAAAAGCTTATATAAACTAGCACTAGTGTTTATAATACTTGTACATAGCATGAACAATTTTTATACATAGCATGTATAAACTTATACGTAGCATGTATAAACTTATACATAGTGTGTATAAACTTGTTCCAATTTATACACACTATGTAAACTTGAGTAAACTTGTATATAGTGTGTATAATACTTATACATAGCGTGTCCAATGCTTGAACATAATGTGTATAAATTTGTACGTAGCATGTATAAACTTGTACATAATGTGTATAAACTTATATATAATGTGTATAATATTTATACATAGCATGTACAAACTTATACATAGTATGTATAATGCTTATATATAATGTATATAAACTTGTACATATTATGTATATTACTTGAATATTGCGTGTGTCTAATGCTTGTACATAGCATTGAATGTAGTGTATAATTCTTATATAAATATGTATATAATGTGTATAATATTTTTATACAGCGTGTATATATTGTGTATAAAGCTTGTACATAGTGTGTATAAACTTAAATATAGCGTGTACAAACTTGTACATTATGTGTATAATTATTATACATAACTTGTATAAACTTATACATAATATGTATAATGCTTGTACATAGCATGTACACACTTATAAATAGTGTGTATACTACTAGTACATAGCAAGTATAAACTTGTACATAGTGTATATAATACTTATATATATCGTGTATAAACTTATATATATTATGTATAATACTTGTACATAGCATGTGTAATACTTTTACATAACATATATAATGCTTATATAAATTTATACATAGTATATATAAACTTGTAAAATAGTTGGTATAATACTTGTACATAGTGTGTATAAACTTTTGCATAGTATGTATAATAATTATACATATCATATATAAACTTATATATACTACGTATAATACTTATATAATGCATGTACAATGCTTGTACATTGCATGTATAAACTTATACATAGTGTGTTTAATGCTTGTAGATAGCGTATACAAACTTGTACATAGTGCATATAATGCTTGTACATATCATGTATAATGCTTATATAAACTTATACATAGTGTGTATAAATATGTAATATAGTGTGTATATTACTTGTACATAGTGCATATAAACTTGTACACATTGTGTATAATGCTTGTATATAGTGTATATTATGCTTGTACATAGCGTGTATAAACATGTACATAATTTATATAAACTTTTTTATAGTGTATAACACTTATACATAGCATGTATAATGCTTGTACATAGTATATATAATTTTTATACATAGCATGTATAAACTTGTATATAGTGTGTATAATGCTTATACATATTGTGTATAAACTTGTACATAATGTGTATAAACTTGTACAAAGTTTATGCAAACTTTTTCACAATGAATAATACTTATACATAGCATATATAATGCTTGTACATAGCGTGTATAAACTTGTATATAATTTATGCAAACTTTTTCACAGTGAATAATACTTATACATAACATATATAATGCTTGTATATAGTAAGTATAATGCTTATACATAGCATGTACAAACTTATATATAGTGAGTATAATACTTTTACATAGTGTATTTAAAATTCTTATACATAGCTTGCATAATACTTGTAAAATACTTGTAAAAATTTATATATAGTGTGTATAATACTTGTACATAACATGTATAAACTTATATATAGTGTGTATAATACTTGTATATAGGGTGTGTATAATGCTTGTATATAACATTTAATGCAGTATATAATGCTTATATATACTTGTACATAGTGTGTATTATGCTTTTACATAGCGTGTACATAGTGTGTATAATGCTTGCATATAATATGTATAATTCTTGTATAAACTTGTATATAATATATATAAACTTATACATAGTATGTATAATACTTATATATAGTGTATACAATACTTATATATAGTGCGCACAATACTTGTATATATCATTTACATAGTGTGAATAAACTTGTATGTAACATGTATAAACTTGTACATAATATATATAATATTTGTACGTAGCATGTATAATGGTTGTATATAGCATATCTAATACTTCTATAAACTTGTATATAGCGTGGATAATACATGTACATTATGTGTATAAACTTGTATATAGTGTGCAATGCTTATATATAACGTGTATAATGCTTTTATAAGCTATGTACATAGCATGCATAATGCTTGTACATAGTGTGTATAAACTTCTACATAGTGTATATAATGCTTGTAAGTATGTTTAAACTTGTAAGTCTGTATTACGCTCTGATACCAATTTTGATTGTTCTGGGCAAGATATTAGTGTTCACAAGCAAGAAATTAAAAGTACTGAACAAGAATAAAGCTATTAAGAAGAAAACTTACAGATTTTATTAAAACTTCTAAAAACTTTGGTTACAAGATGATGCCATTCTCTGTCAAACATACACACTTATATAGACTAGACCCTCAAAAAACTTAATAGATAAGAAAAAAAAAAGAGAAGAAAAGCATTATAATTATTAAATGTACATTTATTCCCCATTATAACAATTGGTTGGTGACAAATGACCCACCTTCTTAGTGGAGAATATTATACATCTAAAGGCAGCATTATTGATTCCATTATGCTGCCTTTATAGAAAGTCATTTGTTTCTTCTGATAGTGGAGCTTTACCAGGATGATGACTGGGTCATACTTCTTCATGCTTGAGTGGTTGATGGTCCCATGTGTCTGGTATCGTGTCATCAAAATGTTGAGATGCCATTTCTTCGTCATCTGAAAATAATTGGGTCATCTGATCTAAATAAACCTTTTGAAGTTGAACTTTAATTTGCTCCGGAGATTTATGCGGGTATCTTTGATTAAACATTTTTTGCAAATTTTGTAAAGAAAATTCGGTGGCAATGGGTTTCCTTTGATTTTTAATAAGGTTATTTTGGATGACCTTATCAATTTGTTTGATTTTATAATTAATGATAACAGCAAACCACCATTTTACTATGAAATTTCTCATGAAGTTTTTAAAATTTAGCGAATCACGATTGATTTCAAGATTCCAAGACCAAATCCATGGAATTTTAGCTTGGGCAAAAAAGAAGATTCTCCCATACCATCAATAAAATCTTTGATTTTTAACTTGGAGATGAGGGGACGAATCTACCCAATTATTATAACTCGTCTGTAATTCTGGCGGTAGAATAGGAAGGATAGCGCCTTTGCATTCCCACCATTTATAAAACCATGATGGAAATAGGTTCTCTAAGATTTCAGGGTTAAGAATGAACATCCATGAATGAGAATGAGTGGGATTTAAAACATAAAATGCCTTATGCATGGCTTGAACATAGGTCCAATAATTAAAGGAACATGTTTTAATGTTTCCATCAGATAATGGAATTTCAAATTTTTGAATTTGAAATGGGGTGATTCCCCAATCTTTAGGATTAATTAAGCTAAGAATATTAGCTCTGTTGTAGGTAATATTACGCTTGTCGTCGTAGTGGTTTTTTGCCTCAATGCATTGAAGATAAATGAGAATGGCTTCATAAGTTTCTCTATCATAAGTGGAATCTTGAAGGAATGGATTAGTGTTTAAATATTTTTTAAAGATAAGCCAGGGGGAGGTGATGTCATTATCCTCAGGATTTAGATATAATATAAGCTCAACACTCATTTTGAGCATCAGTTCAAACATATATGATGTTTGTTGTGCCACTGGTTGAACTTTTTCAGGATTAATTTTTTCTGGAGTTTTGTCTTGATTAGCAGTTTCAGATGAACCATATAGATACGTTTTGAGTGGTATCATTTTTGGAATGGGAGGAGTAAATTATCCTCATCCTCGGCCTATCTGGCCACGTCCCCTTCCTCTTGGAGTGCCCCGAGGATGGGGCCATCCTCGTCCTCGTTGAGGGGTAGTTGGTGTTATGGGGCGCCCTTTGGGGGTGCGCCACCCCTTGTTCTCCATTTAGCTTGGGTTACCTGTGAGATATTTGCGAGTTAGAAAATCGGGCAAGGAATTATCTTGACCTTTAATAAATTCAATAGAAAAATAAAATATTGCTAATTGAGCTTGCCAAGTGGCAAATATTTGTTTAGAAGCTAGATTTTTTACATCTTTTTCTAAAATGAATTTTACGGAAGAACAATCTATGCATAAGATAAAGGTAGAATTTAATAAATCATCTTGAAATTTATTCATTGATTTTACAATAGCTAACATTTCTTTCTTAATAGTAGAGTATTTACTATGAGTTGGATTCCATAATCCATAAGTGAAGCGAACTAGTTCTTCTTTTTTTGTTGATAGATTTCTTTGTTTAAGAATTCCTCCATATCCTATATTTGAGGCATCAGTTTCAACAATTTTTGGATAAGTGGGATTTGCTAAATTAATTCAGGGTAAATGTTTAATATGATTTTTAATAATCTAAACTGCTTTTGTACAAGAGTCATCCCATGGGGGTGAGTTTTTACAAAGTCTTTTAAATAATGGTGCTGCATCTTGTGCTAGATTATGATAAAAATCATATACATAATTTAAAGCACCAAGGAATCGTTGAAGCTGTTGTTTGTCTAATATTTCATCAGGAAATTTGTCAGCGAATTTTATACTTTGTTGAATAGGAAGTATGGTGTCATTTTTAATATTGTGACCTAGAAATCGAATTTCTAATTGAAATAATTTTATTTTTGGTTCTGATATAACCAAGCCATTTTGCATGGCTAACCATTTAAAAGTTTTTAAATGTTTAAAATGTTCGTATATTGTTTTAGAGAATATTAATACATCATCAATATAAATAATAATGTATTTATTATAAGGATTTAAAATTTCATGCATGATTTTTTGAAATTCGGAGGGAGCATTTTTTAAGCCGAAAGGCATTACATTCCATTCATATTGTCCGAATGGTACTGTAAAAGTTGTTTTATAACTGTCTTCCTCTTTTATCTGGATTTGCCAATATCCAAATTTTAAGTCAAATTTTGAAAATAAATTAGCCTGTGCCAATCTATTAAGAAGATCACGTTTATTGGGGATAAGATATCTTATCCATTTTAATTCTTTGTTAAGAGGTTTATCATTAATCACAAGACATGGCTTTCCTCGTTCCTTTTCAACTGCATTCATGACATAAAATGTAGTGCAACTCCAAGGAGAGATAGATTTATGAATAATTTGTTTTTCTAATAGGTCATTTATTTCTTTATGACAAAGATCTAAATATTCTTTTTTCATTTGTGAAGGCCTAGATTTGGTCAGAATTTGACTTTTGTCAAATCCTTCAATATAAGGAAGATTAACACAATGAGTTTTTCTATTCCAAAAACTAATAGGATTTTCACCACAAAAATGAGTTTTAATTTCTTCTTCAAATTGAAAAATTTTTTGTTTAATTTCTACTTGTTGTAGTTTATTAGAAAGTTCTTTAATTGAATTTTCCTAGTTAAGGAATTTATGTGTAATTGCTTTCCTTTAAACTTATTCATTTCATTTAATATGATATCTTTAGGATTCGTAATGAAGTTAAATTTTATAGGAGGATTATAGCAATGAGATATGATACCTTCCATATTTGTTCTCATTGGCATAATTTTAAAAAGAATCGAGGTTCCTAGAATAATATGTTGGGAAAGATTTTTAACTAGTAAAAATAGAGTTTTAATATAGTATTCTTGTTGACATACTGCTGCTTGGAATATTTTATATTTTATCTCCATAGTGTCTCCAGTAGCGGAGGTAAGTTTTTGAGTATTTTTTTCAAAGTATTTTAAAGGAATTAGTCCTTCTTGGATACAGTTCATATCTGCTCCACTATCAACTAAGGCAGTTAAATTTTTTAAGTACTATTGATTTTTGAATTACTAGTGTTATAAAAATGAACCATTTGTGTATAATGGCTTTTTGTAGAGAATTAATCTGTATATGATTTTCAGAATTTTGAGAATTATTAAGTTCTTCTGGGTCAGGTTGATCCATAATTTGTTCTAATTCGAGGTTTGTAACTCTAGTAGAGAGTTTTTCTTGTTCGATTTTTAATATTTGTATTTCTCTTTTTAAAGTTTTTAATTCAATTTTTAATTCTAATAAAGTTGTTGGAGTATAATTTTTCTCTATTTCTTTTTGTTTGAATCTATCTAAGACTTCTTTCATTGAATAATTAGGAAATTTGTTAATTTTAGGAAGAGGGGTTTCTTCTGATGTTCTTAGTAATTTAATAATCTGATCTTTCGTTTTAGGATCTTGGACTTGGGTTAACATTTGAATAAGCTGATGTTTTTGTTCATCAGAGAGGACAAAAAGTCCTAATTTTTCTACAATGGTTTTGTAATAATCATTACTATTACAATTATTACAACAAGTAGATGAGTTAGAGTCTGACTCTTCTATCTCATCTTCAGAGTCAGAATAATATTCTGATTCTTCTAAATTTAGAAGAATTTTCATTAATGTTTCTTTTGTTTTCGTCATCTAATTTCAACTCGTTTTTTATAGGACACTTGTTTGAATAATGTCCTATTTTTTCCACATTTGAAACATTTAATAGTTTTTTCGGAGTTCTTTTCTTTGGGTTTTTGAACTCGCTTATCTTTGAATTATCTTTTAGAAAATATCTTATGTTTAGAAGCATTTTTTCTCTAAACTTATTATGTCTTTGCGTTTTAGCTAGTTTTCATTCCTTTATAGTTAAAGGACCTGGACAAGAAAATTGCTCACAGAAAGCTCCTAATTGCTTTTTATCTGATATTCATTATCTTTTAAGTTGTTGATTCATTCTTATATCATTGCAAAGGGTTATACCTACTTTAATACATTCACTGATTATATGTCCATATGTATACTATTCAAATATTAGTTATCCATTTGAATTTCTTAATTTTTATTTTACCTTGGTGGCAAAGGTGGCTGGAAGCCCTTCAAGAAATTTTTCTTTCTAATAATTGGAGCTAGCATCCGAAAGATTCATGACTCTTGTCATAAACACATATTTATACCATCTAAAATGAGAAAGTGATGGACATTTTAATTTTTGTAATAGTGAACGCATTTGTTCTCTATTATCTGTCATATATCCTAGAAAATGTTCTAATATGTTATGGATGAGAGTATACACCGCTTTCTCATTATCCTTTTAAGAGTCTAAAAGACTTTTTTCACTTTGAAGATCATTTTTCTCAGCTGGACTAAGATAATTGTCCCACCATCCTTTGAAGATGCTGGTGAAACCATTTATAATAATTTGTACTACTTCCCAAGGTTTATGGTCTTTACTTTGAGCCACGGCTGAATATATTAGCATTTGATGGACAGTTTTGTGAATTTGATAGTCAGAGAGCCCATCAAAATTCCACTCATATAACTGTCTAGGATCATATGAAATTTTTTCATTTAAATATTCTTCATATAAAAGATCGGAAGGAGTTGGTCGTTGATAATAATATTTTCCTAAAGATTTTTGAAGCGCTAGACGCTTTCGGGTTTTCAGCATTAGTTTGGTCATTTTTATTTTTTATTTGATCTAATTTTTTGTTAATATTATCTAAATAATAGGTGATAATTTGTAACGTATTATTAGTAAAGTTGAGTTGCTTTACTATAATAGTTAATTCTCTTATTGCATGTGGATCAGAAGGAATGTTTCCAAACGTAATCATGATTATGTCATTTTGTTCATTCTTTGAAGATTGTCCTTTCATCATTCATATATTTGCCGTTATGTTATTAATGAACCAATATGCAAATGGGATTGTTGCTTTTCCGTTTATGTTTAATGTTCCTAAATCTAAAAAATATTGATATGAAAATTTTATTCATTCTTCTTCTGAGAACATTTTTCGATACCAAATTCGAAATGTTTCAAACCTTGGCAGCATATAATGACGGATAACTATTTTGTGTAACGCTGTGTTTGGTCCGTATATCATTAAAATTGCATTTCTGAAGGTGTTGGGTAATGGAAATCTTGACTTCCCCTGACAGGATGAAATATTCTATTTCTATTGAGTGCTAAACCTGGACTAGAAGCTATTTAAGATTCATCTTATTTAGGTGTTCTAACTTCATCTCCTAAAGTAGAAGGAATAGAGATTCTAGGAAGATGAATAGATCTTCTAGGATTACATCTTACTTCTACATCTCCATCATAAGTTTGAATTATTTGTTCTATATCTTGATTAATTACTAGTTATGGTGTAATTACTTGAGGTAATGTCCATTGTTTTGGAAAGGTTATTTCATTCCATCTAATGACACGATTTGTGACGATATTAGATGCTAAGAGATTATTTTCTATTAGCGTAGTTCTACTATTAGGTTGAACAACCTTTTTAACTCTAGGATTTAGAGTATTCATTACTTTAAAATGAATTCCGTAGATTAAGGCTATGGTTTCTAATCCAGGAAGAAAGTTATAGCCATGAAGTTGAAGATGTAACTTAAGAGCTTCGAAAAGATGAACGTCTGTTAGTGACAAACTTAGAGTTGGAAAAGTGTTAAAATAAATTGGGTCATGACATAGGCTAGTTTCCATAACACCCATTAAAGATTGTGCCCAATTAAGGCAACGTCCATCTCTTAAACATGTAAAAATGGAAGCATTTAGTTCTCCTAATGTTAGAGGTTTAAAGGCTATTTGAATTAAGCCGATATGCAAGTATTTATAATATTGCATATATGATCTAAGATCATCATAGGTTAATAAAGGAATTGTTTTTTTCATTGGAGTCAATGGATATTGACTGTTCTACCATTTTTATGGTAGTTTTTCCTTTGAAATCAAATGTACCGATTTGATAGATTAAGTTTTTGTCGATTTTAGGTAACGACCATTTGTTTAAATCTTCCTCATTGAGAGGATATTCTATCAATTCTGCATTTTTAATATCTCGAAAAGAGGGTACTTTCCCCTTTTGGAGAATAGAAGATGGTATTAGAGCCATGCTGGAGTAATCCGCTCTAACTGGTAAGTCTGTATTTCTCTTTGCTTATTGGGGTGGTAGGGAGGAGGAAACTTTCCTCAAAGACTCTCAAAATTGGTTTAACATTCTTACGCTATTTTCATCATAATTGTATTGGAATTTGGAAGTAAACCCCTCTAAAATAGGATAGTTAGTCGTGTATATTCCATGTTTTTATGAAGAATTGTATAGCCTATGCATGTTATCTTATTGGACTGTTCTTGTTACCCTCTCTATTTATCGATAAGAAATGCAAACTTACCAGTAGATGCTTCATCTAGACTTACACTTGCTTAGAGCTCGTTGCCAGCTAACAATACTAATTACAATCAATTGCAGCATTAATACAATATTAAATAGGTTATATCCAAGGAATCAAGAAATTATAGTTTAGAAAAGTTTATAATTGGGACTTTATAATATGTATATGATCACTCAATGAAATGATGCATTAATTATAATATAAATAAATAAAAAAATTTATTCAATTATAATTTTAGAGCACAACCCAAGGTCTGGTATTAAGAAAAGGTGGCCAAACTCCACCAATAACAAGTTTGGATTTCTACTCCTATATAAAGTAGCTTTAAATATGATTATTTAATTTTTTTTTTTTAATAATATTTATTATTTAATTTATTTAATTATTAATTTTCCTTAATTATTAAATTAAGCTCATTTTTAAAGTCTAATGAATGAGATTTTAATTTTATTATATATAAGATATAATTATGAGAAATTTTATATATTATTTATACTATTAGATTTAATTTGAATTACGTATGATTTAATTAAGTTCCTATGTTATTTTTAATGGTGAATTTTGGGTTCCCTAGATGGTAGAACAAATGGATTCCAAATTTAGTGGAATTTGGACCATGGGTTCACGTGATCCCAAGGTCTAATCGTAGTAAATTTGTCCCCATGGTTGCCTCTCTATGGTGGTTAACCAAACCTCCTAAGGTAACCACATGGTTACCCTTAGGGAATTAATTTAAACTATCTAGACCTAGGGTTGGGGTAAAATCACTAGCTAAAGCATGAATAGCACACAGAAAATGAAACCCTAAATCCCATTAGATAGATCACTAAGCTTAATTTAAACTTAAGTGTCAATTAGCGTAACCACATGGTTACCCTTAGGGAATTAATTTAAACTATCTAGACCTAGGGTTGGGGTAAAATCACTAGCTAAAGCATGAATAGCACACAGAAAATGAAACCCTAAATCCCATTAGATAGATCACTAAGCTTAATTTAAACTTAAGTGTCAATTAGCGACCCTTGAATTTGGATTAAGTAAAATATGCCCTAAGATACACTAAACAAAGGGAAGAATTGGACATGTCAAGGACATGTACAAAATTAATCTACAAAAGTCTCAAGCCATGGTTAGTTGACCTAATGAAAAAATTGCCAAAAAAACCCTTAGGATTCTATCATAAGTAGCCTAAGTTCCATGCATGGTCATGGATTGAGACCATAAATATTTGTAGGACTTCTCAAGACATTTCCAATGAGTCAAAGAACATCTAATTTGGTCAAGCGTGTGAAGTGTTATGATTTTTTAAAGTTCACTACAAATTTTAGAATTTCTATTAAGCAATTTCACAGTCAGCTTCCAGTTGGCCAAACAATAATTAGTGGCTAACTAGATAACAAAGATTTAACTTTATCCATCTGATTCATAATCGGACGGTCACAATTTAAAACAGCTTGAGACCACATGATTTAACAACTCCATTGATCAAGATCAACAACTCTGATTGTGTCTCCCACTTCCCATAGGTATCTATAGCTGTGAAGCTTTTTAGGCGTAATCCGAGAGAACCCGCTAGTGAAACTTCACCAAATTTTATAGGGAGCATCAGGAATATACAAACCATCATTCCAATGGTCAAGATCTAATTTTTTGATAGTTTGTTTCACACTTGACAACAACCACCTAACAAGGAGTTTAGGTTAAGATTTATACCAAACAGAAAACTCCAAATGCTAGTGCCTTGTATCAAGCTGCTTTAGAGGATAATGATGAGGGCTTATCCTTCAGACGTCACGACTGGAGGAGCACTGGGGGTATGACTTTAAGCGGAGGGAAAAAATAGTTCATTAAAGTTCACTTGTGCTCGCTCTAGAGAGGGTTAGGAGACCAATGGAGATGGTATCAAGCCAAGGCAATGTCATTTAAATTAAAAGGCATGTTTAAATCCTAAAGGGACACTTTAGTCAACCATGGATGACCTGGTCAACCAGGTCAACCCAAAGTATGGGTTTAAATTCAATGCACTCATAATGATGTTTAGGATGCATTAGAAGAGGTTCCATGGCTTGGTTTAAAAGAGCCAAGTTGAAGTTTAGATAAAACTTTAAATTTGCCTTTAAAATATATTTTGGTCATTTGGGCCTCTCTACAATTATGGGTCCACCAAAGTGCAATTTTGGATTTAACATGCCATAATAATGAATATGGACATGTTCAAAGGTTTTGGGGAAGGTCCCAAGGCATAGGCTATAAATATTTAAAAATTTTACATTCTTTTGATTTCATTAAGTTTCTAGGGTTAGAGGCCTCAGATTTGCCTCAAATTTTGAGGGTTGACCCTAGGGACATGCCAAATCAATTTGCATTTAATAGATCATGAATTGGGGGTCATTTTATTAGATTTTGAGGTGATTGAAAAATACCCTAGAAGGGTTATAAGACATGGGCCTTTAACCTTGAATTCTAGTTTGGAATTTTTGATGTGAACTAAACACTGGATTTGATTGGTTGAATTTGAGTTTTGTCAATGTCATGACAAGAATGAGGTTAACGTAGGAATATGGCCATATGTAGAAGATATTCCTATAAAATAAATAACCACTTAAAGGTAAGTTCTCACTCATCAATTCACAAAATAGAAAAAAACACAAATAATTCAAACTAGAAACACAACATCACAACAACACAAATGCAAGGTAAAAAATAAAGAAATTGAGATTATTATCCTAGTTACACCCTACCCTTAAATGTTTATAAAAAATGACATATACAGCATCTAAGTGTGTGTAAAATTAGCGTTGACTAACTACCCCAAATTTAGGTGAAGGGTTCAAGTTGCAAGTTTGAGTTTATATTGTTCAATTTATTAACTCAAAAAATTTTCTTTAAGTGATAAGACATTTAAGGTGGATTAATTAGAACATAATTTTAGAGTTTTATTCTTAATCATTAAATTATAAATAATGCAAATACATGGGCCATAACATATGCTAGACTTGTAAAAATTGAGAAGCAAATGACCCATCCTTAATCATATACCTAAATAATGCTAGAGTGCTTGTTAGGATACAAGGGTAGATAATCTTTCCTTAATTTTATGACTCGAGGTAAGGTAAATAGGTGACACGTTATTATGGGCTTACTGCCCACTACAAAATTTATAAGCTTCTTGTATCTAAGGTTAATCAATTTTAGAGGTCTAATGTAGGAATGGAACATTCACTACAAAAGGACATATAAGGGTTCTACGAAACATAAGATTTGACATTTGGGTGGTTAGATAATTGGGTTGGGCTCTTTAAGGTGGTTTTAGATTTTTAGATGGGGAAAATTTGTGTAGATCATTAGACCTTTGTCCCTTAATTTGTGAGGTACATGACATTATCATAATGAGCATGAGGACCAAAGCTTTATTAAGATACATAGCCCCGCAGCTTGAGGTGGTCCAACCTATATACCATAAATAAATTAATGAAGGGGATACAAAGATGAACACAAATCAAATAGAGGAAAGCACTCAGGTTTGCAATCTAATACACATTTAATTTGTGAATTGAATATAAAAAAGGCTATGAAAATGTTAGTTTCTTAATGATTTATTACGAATTATTTAAGTTGAATAATAGTTTCATTGGTTAAACCTGGGCTTAGAGGCTTATTTCACCCTAATTAGGGCTAACTTAATAGCCTCGTAAACCCGGGTTATCCAGTAATTATCTTCTGATTTAAGTTTGCTTACTAATTCTAATTAATTTAATTGGTTAATGAGTGATTTAACAATTAATTATTAAAGTTAAATGATAATTATCTTTATTTTTATCAAGAATGTAAGGTTTATTTAATCCTCACTTGGGCTAATTTAATAGACTCGTAAGCCCAGATTAATTTACAACCACCTTATTATTTAAGTAAATTTTCCTTGTTATTTAATTTATTTTGATTTGTGCTTACTCTTCTTTTATTTAGTACTCACATAAAATGAAATTCCAAACATAGGTTCAATATTAGACTGAGACAACAAAGCCTAATCTATGGCCTATCAAAAGACACTATAAATAACTAAAATACAGTTCAACCTAACATTCTAAATCTCATATTTAATTTTTTTTAATTCTTAATTATGTTTAGGGAAATAATATTTGATAGCTCAAAATCATTAAAGATGCAATTTTAAGAGTTGTTTAAGTATTTTACAAACTAAAGAAAACAACTTAGCGAGGTCTACTTTATGCAAAAAATAATGATGCAGATAGCATAAGTAGGTGGCTTGCACTGCAGGCCTATATCTTTAAGGTTCACAGAGGGGCCAACCCTTGCTAACAAGGCCAAGGCTTCGTAAGTGCATTAATCTATAGTCATTATCTAATACAACCCTACCACTTGATTTGAATGAAAATAAAAGAACAGTCTATAATGTGTGTGATAATATCACCATTCATCATAACAAAAAAAGAAGTCATAACAGTATTGCAGAAAAATATACCTAACTAGAAGTGAGTCGAGGCATATATGTGTACCCCAACACAACAAAGAGGCCTCTCTAGGAGGGCCGAGGAACCATGACTTGTCAATCAACACATATACACAATATATACTATGTTCCATTAACAAACCACAAGAAATTATACATTCAATAAAAATCAATGGATAAAAAGGGGATTGTTCTGTTAAACAAATGGTATGCTAAAATTTACTTATTAACTATGATTTGGAGAAATATTTTGTTGTAGTTTCCAAATATAGAAGAAGAAGAGAAAGAGGAAGAGGAAGAAGAGAAAAAGGAGATGAAGATGAAAGAAGAAGAAAGGATGAAGGAAGGGAAGAAGAAAGGAGAAAGGAGAGGAAGAAGAAAGAAGAAAAAGGAAGAAAAAAAAAAGAAGAAAGGAGGAAGGAGAGGAAAGAGAAAGAAGAAGGAAGAAGAGAAGAAGAAGAAAGGAAGAAAGAGAGGAAGAAGAAATAAGAAGATGCAAGAATAGGAGAGGGAAAGGAGAAAGGGATTATCGATTCTTGCTTACTAGAGGTCTCTGCTCTCTTTGAATCACACTAGGCTCGTCTCCCTTTTACTCGTCATGAGTTACACAAACTAATAATAGGGGCCAAACGATCTTACCTCCCTCTCTCTCATTTGCTGGAAGAAATACACGCAAGTTTATACTCTCCCATAGTATCTCTATCTCCATATGAGCTTCACGAACTAAACAGGAAGAAAACTGGAAGAAGGAAGAATCCCCTCACTCCCCCGCTCACTCGATATCTTGGTTGCTTGGACATGAACGAATTAGAAAAAACCTAAAATTCCCCTTACACTCTTGATTTCACATTTCCCAACTACCAGAAATAGAAGCATGTCTGCTATATGTCTCCTCCACACACAAAAATTGGACTATGCTGCATGATTCTTGCTAAAGCAGCTTGAATTCACACCCAAACAAGGATATCATGCAACTAGGCCATAGGGCCAGCAACATATTTCATATTTTGATTAAATTGGGGCCATTGGATCATTTTATTAATTTGGGGAAGGATTTGAATCAGATGGAAAGTTAATTGGAGCTTAACCAAGGCCAATTATGTTGAATTGGGCTAGATTTGAGCATGAATTGAGCTTAATTTGAATTGATTTGAGTTTATTTGGGTTCAATTTGGGTTCAATTCAATATGATTAAATAATTTGATAAAATTGATCCCAAATCGGCACCAATTTTGAATCAAATTGGGTTCAATAAAGTACCAATCAAATTGATCAAGCACGATCAAAAGAGTCAGCCAAAAAATGATTGTAATAAATGGATCACCAACATGAGTTATAAATAATAAGAGAACCATATGTAATTGCATTGACCTCCATGCATCTTGGAAGATACAACCAAATAGCCATCTGACAAAAGGTCTGACTATGAAAAGAGGAAATCAAAAACTCAATGTCTACCCATCCATGGGCCCAATGATAGAACACAAGCAAACTCAATGATTAGCCAACTATAGGACTGACAGAGAAGAAAGGAATAATTAGTAATCATTCGACTATAGGTTTGACGGTGAAGTGAAAAAGAAAGGAGTCTAATATTCATTTGACCATATTGAAATAATGAATGAGGATGACTCGATACTCACTTGACTAGATCAAAATAGCGAGGAAGTGCAAAGAAAGAATCTATGTCTACCTGACCAAATCAAAATGACAGAACTAAAGATGGAAGAGAGTCTAGCACTCACCTGACTAGATTAAAATAGTGAAAAAGGATGACTCAATACTCACCTAACTAGATCGAAACATCATATTAAAAAAATGGAAGAGTCTAACATTCACCTAACTAGACAGAAATAATGAATGAGGATAACTCAATACTCACCTGACTAGATTAAAACAGTAAAAAAGAGAAAAGAAAAGAATATACTATATGCATAACTAAATCAAAACAATAGAATAAAAGATGGAAGAAAGTCCAACATTCACTTGACCAAATCAAAATAGTGAATGAGGATAACTCAATACTCACCTAACCAGATTGAAATATTGAGAAAGAGATAAAAATGAATATGATGCCAACCTGATCAGATCAAAATGAAAGAATAAAAGATAAGAAATAGATTCTAATAGTAGATTAAAATAGTGAATTAGAATGACTTGATACTCACATGATCAGATCAAAAAAGTTAGAAAGGGTCAAGGAGAACTCAACCCCTAATAAAAAAATAATAATGGGAATTAAGAGGCGGAGAGGTAAACCCCCAAGGACACTGTAGGACAACTAACTAGAATAAAAGTTCAACATTTTTTGAATCATATTGAAATTATGAATGAGAAAAACTTGAAACTCGCCTGACTAGATTTAAATAGTAAGAAAGAGCCAAGAAATAATGTAATGTCTATTTCACCAAATTGAAATAGTAGAAAAAAAAAGATAGAAAAACATCCAACATTTTCCTAACCGAATAAAAAAAGTGGCACTTTTCCAATTTAACACTAGATTTATTTTCACGTACCTTTTAAAAATAGCAGTCAAATGCTCAAAATAAAAATCAATTGAGAAATCATCCATGAAAATTTTAATACTATGCTCATTAAGTTTGAAAAAACAAACATCATGCATCTTTAAAAAGTAGCATGAGCATTGTAAAGACTAAAAGGAATTCTCTTAAAAGCAAAGGTTCCTTGAGGGCTAGTGAAAGTAGTTCTATATTGATCTTCAGGTGCAATAGGAATTTATTGATATCTTGAGTATCCATCTAGGAAAATACAAAAGGAATATTATCACAACCTATCTAACATCTGATCTAGAAAAGGTACGGAAAAATGATATTTTCTAGTGGCTTTATTTAATTTCATATAATCTATGCAAATCCTCCATCCTAAAATAGTTCTAGTGGGTATAAGATCATTAATTTAATTGATTATAATAGTAAATCATCTTTTTTTAGGAACACAATTAATATGACTAACCCAAGAACTATCTAAAATAGGATAAATAATGTCAACATCCATCAATTTTAGAATATATTTTTTAACAACATCTTTCATATAAGGGTTTAGCCTTCTTTGAGGATCAGCTTTTGGTATTGAATTATCTTCCATTAAATTTTATGCTTGCAAATTGAGGGATTTATCCCCTTATTATGAGCAATTTTCCACCCAAAAAGAACTTTTAAAATTACTCAATACCTTAATCAACTAAATTTCTTGATGTGGTTTTAATTTTGTAGAAATAATTACAGAGAGAGTGGAGTCATTACCCAAAAAAATATACTTAAGATGATAAGGTAAATCTTTAAGTTCTAAAGTTGGGGCTCTCTTACTGGAAGGTTTAATAAATTTTTGATAGAGTATGTTACCAAATTTTTTATTGGTTAAATTTTCATTACTTTTGACAACAACTCCTACCATTTCTATATTTTCTTCCACTTCTTCTTCTTCTGAAAATTTCCCTTTTAACAACTCTTCATTAAGATCCTCTATTACCATATCTTCTAAATCCACCCTAAACAATTCTTTATTCTTCTCTTTAGGGAATTATACAATTTCAAGAACATCAATTTTTACTTCCTAATCTTGAACCCGCATAGTTAATTCGCCTTTTTATACATTAATCATTACTTTTCCAATGGCTAAAAAAGGTCTTCCTAAGATGAGAGGCATTACCTTATCTTCTTCCATATCTAGAACAATAAAATCAACAAGAAAAATAAATTCATCAATTTTATTTAACACATCTTTCATTACTGCTCTATGGTAAGTGAAAGATCTATGAGCTAACTAAAGAGTAACTGATGTAGGTTAAACCTCTCCAATATCTAGTCTTTAAAAATAGAGAGTGGCATGAGGTTAATACTTGATCCCAAATCACATTAAGTCCTACCACATAATTTATCTCAAATAATTAAAGGAATGAAAAAAACTCCTTGGATCTTTAAGTTTTTTTAGGAAGTTTCTTTTGGATTATAGCACTACATTCTTTAGTTAATGCCACAATTTTAATTTCTCCTTTCTTTTCTTGTTTAAAATATCCTTCATGAATTTTGCATAGGTGAGCATCTATTATAAAGCTTCATAGAAGGGTATATTCATAGTTAACTATTTAAACACTACTTAAATTTTGAGAATTATTTATCTAAATTTTGTTTAATTAATCTCTGAGGAAAAATTAGCGGTCGTCTCTCTTCAACTCTCCTAATTACTCGTTCAAGTTATTTTATAAGTTCAAGTTATTCTATTAAATATTTATTCCTTTCATGCACAACTTCACCATTATCCTTTTTGTGTAAATCTTTATCTTTGTAAGGATCTCCCAAATCTTTCCCACTTCTAATTGGATATGATGACAAGGTCCTTCAATCTTTTTGCAATTTATCAACTTAGTAAGTTGTCCTATTTGATCCTCAATTTTTTTTAAGAGCATAAAATTAATTTTGTGCTTGAATTTCTAATTATAGAATAATGCTTTCTAAAGTTATTTTCTCATTCCTTTCTTGATAAAGATTTTCAAAATCCGAAGGATAACTTTGTAGTGTCATATTTTTAGGATTAAAGTTGAAGTTATCATATCCATTAGCCCTATTTTAAT
Organism: Dendrobium catenatum; assembly: GCF_001605985.2. Lineage (NCBI taxonomy): Eukaryota > Viridiplantae > Streptophyta > Magnoliopsida > Asparagales > Orchidaceae > Dendrobium > Dendrobium catenatum. The sequence continues at coordinate 748,586 of NW_021318661.1, forward strand.
CTTTAAGTTATCTAATTTCTTAGAAATTATTGCAACTTGTGCAGTCAAAATTGATAAAATATATGATTCATAAATTCCAGCAACTTTTTTAGGATTTACCCTATCAGCAGGATTCTAGAAATTATTGGTAGCCATCTCCTCTATTAATTTAATAATATAGTAAAAATTTTGTAAATAGCAAAATATTTCCCCTGCAATGTTGCCAAAAACTTGATAAGGCGGTGGAGTAACCTATTGAATTATGAAATGCTTTAGGGCTCTATCTATCCCTAACAATGCTTAAGTTTTCTTTGATATAAAAATTCTAAAAATCACACTTAATATACGTAAGTATACGTGTCAAATCAAGTAATATAGTGATAGAGTAGAGTATCGATCCCACAAGAAAGATATGCTTACTTGAAATTAACTAGTATTGTCTACTAAAATTATAATAATCATTCTACTCAAATACAAATAGTTGTCATGGAAATTCAATCACTTAAATAAAATTAGATAAAGATAATGAATACACTATATGGAAATAATATTTTGGATTGATGAATGTAAATAACATATTTTTCCTAAAGATTCTCTTTTAATTGTAATGCTATTCAGACAAACTAAATCTATATCGAGCTTGTAGGAATAAAGGATATTTATCAACTTCCTATGGTTATTTCATCTCCTTAAGAATTTAATATGTTTCATACCCTATGCCAAGGCATGATGCATACTAATTCAATATTTCTGGTTATGCCTACTTCCGTCCATCAAGGCTTCATATTACACCTAGTTTTACTACACATCTGTCCACTATGTGCATTAAATTAATATATGTTAATATTAAAAATATTATTTAATTATTTATGGAATAAGATAACTCATTAGTACTTCATATGATTCTTCATCAATCCAAAACTAAAGAATTTAGCTAAATATAGAGAAAGGTTGAAGCAAACTCATTTTTATTAATAGCATGATAGAAAAAAAATAAGAGATAGATATTACCATATAGGTTCAATGGATCTCCTCCACACTCCTTTTTACTTGCAGAATTGCTTCCACAAACCTAAGAAAAACACGCTAATGAAAGTATTAAGTACTTCTCTAAATTCCATTAGTTGTTGCCCTAAGAGAAATTTAGAAGAGTACTCTGAATTGTATAGAAATTATCTAAGTGACTAAACTATCCTACAAAGATAACACAATGACTATTTATAAGAAAACATAAATAGACATCTGGCACTAAGACACATAAATATTGGCATCACTGCACCTAATAAATGAACTAACGCTGTTGTGTTATTTTCTTGTTCCACCATGGAGCTTACTTACGTGGATTAGTTACTTTAAGGAACAGTCACGTCAATTCAATGATAGGTTGTATCCTTGGAAACTTACAACTCCTTGGTCGCAACGCTGCTGACTTTTAGATGCTCCAGCATTGGAAGGGCAATTTGGGTGCCGAAGTGTTATTGATTGTGACATCGCAGCGTTGGACAATAGAACACTCAGTGCTGGAAAGTTTATATTTGACTACAACAGCATTGTCCGACAGAGAAGTCGGCACTGAAATGTTGATATTATGGCACTTTGGCAGTGTCTTTGATGGTGCTACGACATTATTTGTTCCAACGTCACTGCACTATATGGAATTTCAAATTTTTATGTGTTGTGTGTATTTTCTTGAGTAATACAACTAAATAACACATTGTCACTAAAAAAATATGACATATAAAATAACACATTATTTACACTCATCATAAATCTATGGGTCTTCAAAAGGGAAACTAAAAATAGGGTTTAGAATATAAAGGGTATAATTGCAATATCCTGTAGGACAAAATAGTTGCAAACCTTTATAATCTACGTGAGCAGTCAAATGAAAGAGTATATAGAATTATACATATAATTATCCATGAAAAATAATAGCTCTCACCTACAAATCTTGATTGATAATGATATATATAATTAGATAGTCATAATATTTCCCCCATTAGATTCATCAGCTCAAATGGGTTTCATTTGATATAGGTGTCAGTTTCCCATTGGTGCAAACCCCTGCGATTAATTACATCTTAGACCTTGGCCAAAAAATACTCTTGATTAAAGATATTGTGTTATTCTCTTATTGCTTTGATGCATAATATGATTCTTATTTTCTTCTAATCCAAAGAAGATAGGCTCATCAAGTTATTCAACACACTTAAAGATCATGCAATCACTTGTTGGTCAGAATGGAATAAATCATGAGAAGAGGAATCACATATCATGCTTGCAAGAGAGAGGGATGGAAAATACATTATTAGTGTGTTGTGGATATGTGAGATTTATAGTCTACCAAGAATAGAGAGATCATTCAATGATAAGGTATGTAGCAATATACTTATTTTGTCAGCCTTTGATCCTAGATCTACAAGTGACGTACTATACCCTCAGTACAAATGCTCCCAACCTAGCTAATGCAACACCGAGGGGACTTATAACCTAGATCTCACTAGGAATCTAAGCAACCCTGGCATATATTTATTATCTTACTCAAAAAGAGGTACCATATAAAACTCCACATATCATCTTAAATCCATACAACTTGATCTTATGCAAATGGGAGTGTGGCAGGGACATAAACAAGAGGACTGGGCCTCTAGCTCTACCATGAATGGTATTATACTAATGTAATGGTGAAATATCCCTTAAATGATTAAAATAAAATCTATATGGTTGACTTATGCAATGCATAAAGGTTAGAACTAATCAAAACTAGCTGATAGCCACTATGGAGTGAATTAGGCTTAAAATATTAATTTTATTTTAAAAAAATTGACCCAAGAGTGGTCATGCATTATTTTCGAAGGATTGGTTGATTTTAAGCCCAATATTTATTTTATCTTGCTTAGACAGATTTTATCTTTTATAAAAAAATTAATATCCTAAGAGTCTAATGTAAGGACTACATTCAGGCCACCCCAAGAAAAATATTAAAAGAAACATAAAAAAAGCATGTAGTTCTAACGTGCAACTGATGTAAATACTCTAATTATCAAAGAATGAATAATACGTGAAAGGTCAGAAATGCAGTTGGGTTATGCAATACACCTCGGAAAAGAGAAAAATGATAGCTAAGCTCTACAATCGACATAACTCAGTCCTAAAATTATACAAAAATGAAATGGTATGTAGGGTCTCGATCGATATTCACATGTTTGGCCTCTTGTCTTTTGAAATACTCACATACCTACATAGCTTTTCTAACTAAAATTATATATGAGAAAGAAAAATACAAATGCTCCCTATAAAATAAAGATTTACATAATTATAATAAAATAATCATATTTATATCCAAACCTAGTCCTTAGGACTCTATTCCCAAGGGCTTAGCAATCCTTACAATAACTGTTAAAAAGTGCATATATAATAATAATTATAACAATTTAATTAGCCTCATAGGAATGTGGTCACATATAGAAGATATTTTTATAAATATTCTAACCACTTAAGAGCAAGCACATACTCATCAATCCACAAAATATAAAAAATAAAATAACCACAAACAATACAAACTAGAAATATAGCATCACATCCTCACAAATATAAAGTCAAGAGTAAACAATTTGAAAATATTATCCTAGTTACACCCTACCCTAGGATGCCTATAGAAAAGTGTCCTATCCAACATCTAAGTGTGTGCAAAATTAGTGTTGACTAACTACCTTAAATTTAGGTGAAGAGTTTATATTGCAAGGTTGAGTTCATTTTATTCAATTTATTATAAAAAAATTTACTCTTTAAGTAATTAGCCAATTAAGATGAATTAATTACAACTTAGTTTTAGAGTTATAGTCTTAACCATTATGTTATAAAGAGCCTAAATGCATATGCTCTAACCTTTGCTATAGTTGTAAAAAATTTATGGGCAAATGACTCATCCTCGGTCCTACACCTAACTAAGGCTAGTGCGATTGTAAGGTAACGAGGTTATATAATCTTTCTTTGATTTCCTAATACTTGAGGTAAGGCCAATATGTGACACTCTAAAGTAGGCCTATTACTCACCACAAAAATCCTAAGCTTCCTATGTCTATGATTAATTTATTTTAGAAGGTTATCATAGGAATATACCTCTCACTGCATAAGGATTCTACCTGACCTAAGGTTTGATACTTGGGTGGTTAAGGAGTTAGGTTAGGCTCCTAAAGGTGGCTTTAAACTTCCAGGAGGGGGATAGTTTGTGTAGATCCTTAGACCGTTCTCCCTTAACTTGTGAGGTACATGGCATTATCACAACATACACGAGGACCAAGGCCTCCTTAGGATACATATCCGCTTGAGGTGGTCTAGCCTATATACCTTACATAAATTAAGAAAGGTGATACAAAGATGAATATAAATTTCATAGACAAAATGGGTGGTGTATATATATAACCCTTGAAGATTTATGAATATGATACACATTCACTTTGTAAATTAAATATAATAAAGGTTAAGAAAGCTTCATTTTATTAATGATTTATTATTGAATATTTAAGTTTAATAATAATTGCTTGTGTTAAAATAAAATTATGAGGTTTATTTTACCCTCCATGGAGCTACTTTAATAGCCTCGTAAGAATTGATTATGTACCCAATAATTATCTTTTGTTTTATCTTGCATATTATGATTAATTTAATTAGTTAATTAGTGATTTATAATTAGTTATTTGATTTAAATGGAAATTGTCTTTATTTATACAAGGGTTGTGAGGTTTATTTCACCATCTTTGGAGACAACTTAATAGGCTCATAAGCCCGGTTTATCCAACAATCACCTTATTGTTTAACTCATTTTTGCTTGTTATTTAATTTGTTTTGATTTTTTATTACTCTTCTTTTATTCAACACTCACAACAAATAAAATTTTAAACATAGGTTTCATACTAGGTTGAGACAACAGAGCCTAATCTAGTGCCTATATATTAACACAATACACAAAACTAAAACACAGATCAACCTAACATGTTAAAGCTCATATATTTTTTATTTTTTATTTTTACATTCTTAATTATGTTTGGAGAAACAATATTTGAAAGTCAAAATCATAAAAGATATAATTTTTAGAGTTATTTAAGTATTTTAAAATCTAAAAAAAACATCCTAGTGAGATCCTCTTCATACGAAAAAATAGCGATGCACATAAAATCTTCCAACCTAAACCATACAACTTTGAATTGCATCTATATAAACTTCCAATTTAAACATGAAGCATATGAAATCCTTTCCAACATAACCAAAATTCTTTTTATTGAATGTCACAAAATACTACTATGGAAATATGCAAAAAGACTTTCCAACATAGTCATGATTCATGCTATCTTTTATTAAGTTTTGAGACAAACTCTACATGCAAGAGTCCAATAAATCTTGAGACAAACTCTACATGCAAAAGTACAAACTCCATGTTAAGTTTGATTTGCAACTGCAAACATCAACCTATGAGATTTTTTGTTGACAAGAAGAGTGTTAATTAACATTATTAAAAAAAAAAACTAAATACAAAATGTTAAAGATAATTTAAGAAAAGAAACATGTGTAAACTCATCTCTTTTTTTTATAAGAATTCATGAGGATTTCCAAAATATAACCTTGCACTCATAATTGAAACACAAAGTCAATGGATTTGTCTAGCATGTTTTCCAGACCTTACATCACATAATATCAAACATATATGTATGTCAAGATTCATAAATGAGTACAAATACATCACCGTACCTACAATTCATTAAAACCAAGCATGTTTACATCAAAACCTTGGCAAATTATGACAACATTTACTTCTCCATGAATTATGATATAAGAAATATAGCAAATGAATGTGAAATCTAAAACAAACAGAAACATTTATTACTATTTAACATCAGTCATAAGTTTTATTTTAAATAAATAAACTATGTTCCATTACCTACGCACAAGAAATTTTACATTCAACAAAGAGCATTGGATGAAAAGGAGATTGTGTTTGATAAATTGTATGCTAGAATTTACTTATTAGCTATGATTTGGAGAAATATTTTGTTGTAGTTTCCAAACATAGAAGAATAAGAGAAAGAAGAAGAAGAGGAAGAGAAAGAAGGAGAGGAACAAGAAAGAAGAAGAAAGGAGGAAGTAGAGGAACAAGAAAGAAGAAGAAGGGAGGAAGGAGAGGAAGACGAAAGAAAGAAAAAAAAAAGAAGTAAAAGAAGAAGAAAGGAGGAAGGAGAGGAAGGAGAAAGAAGAAGGAAGAAGAAAAAGAAAAAAAAAGGAGGAAGGTAAGAGGGAGAAAGAAGAAGATGCAGGAAGAAGAAAGGTATTACTGATTCTTGCTTGTTGGGAGGTCACAGCTCTCTCTGAATCGTACCAGCCTCTTATCCCTCTTTCACTCGTCTTGAGTCACATGGACCAATAACAGGGCCGAAATATCCCACCTCCCTCTCTCTCGGCCTCAGGAAGATACACACACAAGGCCATTGGATCATTTTCCTGATTTGGGAAAATATTTGAATTAGATGGAAAGTTAATTGGAGCTTAACCTGGGCCAAATGGGCTGATTTGGGTCAGATTTGGCCTAAATCAAGCTCAATTTGAATCGACTCAAGTCAATTTGGGTTCAATTCAATCCAATCAAATTAATTTGCTAAAATTGAATTCGGATCAGCGCTGATTTTGAGTTAAATTATGTTCGACAAGGTTCAGTTGAATTTATCGAGCATGATCAAGAGGGTCGGCATGAAAAAGTGAGGTCAACACATCTGACCAACATAGGATGGTTGTGGATCCATTACCATATTATATAAAGAATTTGAATGAATGGTTTTAATATCTCAAATCACACTAGGGGGTGACAAATGAAACTAGAGAGCTAATATCATAATAGACTTAAAGATATTAAAATTTCATGAGGGTTTCAAAATATGTTAAATAAATCATACAACTCATACTGCGAAGGGAACTAGTCTAGAAGGCATAAAAGAATTATATGACTCATGTTAGGGAATGAGATAAATCCAAGGGAGTCAACCCGATTGGTTTTGGTAACCCAGACTATACTTAGGATGATGAGCAAAACTGAGGAAATCAACCCTCACACGACATAAAATAAAGATTCCATGCTATGAAACAAAAATAATTAGTGTGCATAGAGATAAGTGCAAATATTCCTACAATGTGTTTTTATATAACTCTTAAGGACAACCTCATGATTTACATGAAGAATATCAAGTGATAGAGGAAAAATTGTGGTGGTCACAGACTGCCAAAAAGTAGGAGGAATCCTCTCAAGTAATATCTATATAAAGGAATAATTACAGGTGGCAAAGTAATGCCTCCTATGTCATGGCACTCTGTTTGTGGTGTTGTAGCGCTTCTTCAATTAAGGAAAGCTGGCTTTTTTTTTATGCACAGAAAGATAGGTTTAAATATCATTTTTATAAAAATGTGTAATTTGTACATGTTTTTTCTTTTATTAAGTAATAAAGTTCCCTTGGGAGAAAAGTATCATCAAGGAAGTCAGTGTCACAACGCTAGGTTAATTTTGAGAATTTTATATAAATATTTAAAAACATTAACCTAATATTTATTTTTATCACTTCATTCTCTAGAAAACTTAGGGAGAGTTGGAGAGTAGGAGGAAGAGAAAAATAAAGCTTGGGTTTTGAGGCTACGAAGTTGAATTTGTTCGTTAGGCCAATTGAAGAAACTATTCAATTTTAGGTAGACTTTTGTTATGTGAGACCTCGTTCCCTTACTGTTCCTCTCTGATTTGAAAATTTTTCTCTCAGGATCGTCCAGGACGATTTTAGATCGTCCAGGCCGATCGGCACTAGAGAAAATATCAGCCTGCAGATAGTTCTGGGAACCGTCCAGGACGATTTTTCTGGTCTGATCGTCCCGGGACAATTTGGCGATCGGCCGGGCCGATCAGACAAATGATATATGAGATTGAGATCGTTTTGATGAGAGAGAAAATTATTTTTTAAAACAAAATATCTGTTTTGAGGAGAGAGAAAGAGAAAGGGAAAAGATGGTGATTTATTGGATTTAAATAAATTTGGATAATGTTCCACCATGTAACTTTAGGTATGTTTAGAATAGATGATTTTGAGCATTTTGACATGGAAAAGTCAAAATTTAACCTTGAAGTTTTAAATATGTGGTTTTTTATTTTTTTTAATTATGTTAGTTTTAACAAAAAGTGCTATATAATTATAAAAACTCTAAGACAATATTATAAATGTTCTCCATGAATGATTTTCTAAATTATTATTCTTTAGTGTGTGTACACGTTCACCCATGCATACTACTATAATTATCATAAACGTGTTAATTTTGTGTATTTATGCTTTATTTTAAATGTCATTCATACATTTTGAATATGTTGATATTTATATGTTCATGTGATGAAATGTACATGGGATATTCATGTGTTGAAGGATGTGTGAGGAGAAAGAAGGTAATACAAGTGACAAATGTTTCATGTTATATGTAATACAATTTGAGTTATAAGAGCCTGTACACACATGTACTTTCTCCATCCATCTCAAATAGATGTGAGATGAATAAGTGGACGCGTAAGTTAAAGTGGAGTTATAAGGGGAATCAAGTTATATATATTTAATTCCTCCATTTATCAATATGATCTTAATTAAAATGATCATACTATATGCTCAAAAATTAATTTTTTTGCTCTACTAAATAGCCTGGGGTTTAAACTATCAAGCTAAGGTACTTCATATAAATACATATATAAAATCCTAAATGAAGAACTGTTGAAAAACTCATTAATTGCTACTTGTAATATTTGAGAGTGAGTTTCTTGATATAAAAATAGTGAGAAAATATAATAGTCTTCTGCTTCTGCTCAATCCATATGATCCACATATTTGTGAATCTAGTTGATTGAGAGTCTTTACTTGTTTTTATGGGAGATTTCGGATCTAAAAAATAATTGTAAAGATCATATTCATTTAGTTTTGGGGCTAGAGGTAGCTATATTTTCACATTGGAGTAGAAGTGGTTGTAGTGTTTCTTCCTTACCTTTGAAGGAGAGAGGCTTGTTTACCTTGTGATAATTAAAGGAAGGAGTAGTGAAAAATCCTTAGAGGATATTTCATGGGGTTGATATAGGTCCTTTATTAATGAACCATTATACATTGGTTTACTTATTTTTATTTTCAGTACTTTTACTTCAATGTTCTATGATGAGATTTAAAAATATGGTGAACTATATTTATTTGTGTTGTGAGATCGGGGAAAAGCTTTTGAATGATCATATATATATATATATATGCTCTCTTGCTTCTCTTTTAAAAGAAAAGTCCTTTAAATTTTTGTATTAAAAAAAGAAAATTTTTTGGCACTCGCTCTTGATTCCTTGAATTAGTTCTCATATATGCAATTCATCACACATAAATATATTGATAAAAAGTAGAAAATGAATTAAATTGTATCTTCGTTTGGGTTATAACCAATTTATTGTGTATGGAGGAGTTGATGCCAATGGTTTGTGGGCTCGCGAGAAGCACATCAAAAGAAATAGAATAACCTCATAAAGCATGCATAGTTAGTGCATATGTCATTCAAGGTGACAATGAACTTATAGCATACTTTGATGGATTACAAGAATTTTTTAGTGATGAAATTTCCCTTTTTAGAGAAAAAATTGAGGAAAGAGAAAAGGATGAGGATATGAAGTTGGTTGAAGAGTGAAAATGATGGCAAGGTGAAGAAGATCATGAGGAACAATGTAATCGTTGTAGAATATTAAAAAAATAAGAGAAATGTTAAGAAAAAGAGAGATGAAGAAAGACAGAGAAAGAGAGATGGAGCTAAGTATACTAACTTTTGAGAAAAAAAGAGGATGAAGAGGAGGAAGAACAAAGGCGCCAGAATGAATATAAATACTGAAAAGAGTATTTCATGATTTTTTGAAAAGAAAAGGGATGAATGTTTTTTTATATAATTTTTTTTAAGCCAAGACATTTGTAATAAAAAAAATACAATGTTACATCAGAAATTTAATTTGGAGGTCAACAATGCTTTGCCTAGTTCAAATTGATTCAAATCCTATTTTTGACTCATTTACTAAAAGTGTCCTTTAAATGTTAAGTTGGCTCAATTTCAATTCAGGCTCACTCGAACCATTAATCCATTTTAACATACTAATTTTTACGAACTAATTTGTGTTAAATAAAAATAAAGAAGCCAGAAAACCTATGGGACCTGCCGCCATCTCCTCCGCTGTTGCTTAGCTCCCACTCCCCATCTCCTTCGCCTAGCTTCACTTCCGGCTGCGGCCTCTGCTGCTCCTGCCGTGGTACTTAAAGGAGAAGCCAAAACATATCGTCGAAGAAGGTGAGAAGAAGAAAAAAGGAGAACATACGAAGTTGACCAAAAACCCTATTTTTAAATTGCGGATTGCGAAGGTTTTCTCTTGCCCTTGCGCATTCTTATCCGTTTCAACTTTACCATCTCTCTAACGTTACTTACTTTCTGACTATGTTTTTCTCGTTGCTTGAAACGATTCAAAGAAGAAAGGATGTATGTTGAGTTCGAAAACCATCGTTTTTAGTTATTATATACACCCATTGTTTCTCTATTCATGGCGGCATTGATGGCATTCTGAGCTTGATGTAATCGTTTTTTTTTTTCGTTTTAGTATCCATTTTTAATTTTATGCGGGAATCCTGGTTTTTGTGAATTTTGTTGCTGTGGTGCAAGAACAAGTTTGATGAATTTGTATGAATTGAAAATTCGATTTGATGATTCAATATGCCAAAAGTAGTTGTTGGAGTTTATGAGGGTTAGTTTCGATTGCTAAGGGTAATTTCAATCTTTAATAGTGATTCTAGGACTTGTAATTTTTTATACTAAGGAAAAAAATTCTTTTTAGTTTTTATATCCAGCTTTTGGGTTTGATAGATGATATTGTTTATCAAGTTTCAAATGGATAACCTAAGCAAAGCTTTAACTGTTTAATATTTTTGTTGATAGCCGAACCAAAGTGAGATTTTATAGTTGAACTTCCAATTCTGAGCTTTTTCTTATATCTCTGTATTTTGATAACAGGTTATGTGGGTCAAATTTCGTACCATCTTAAACAGTAGTTTGGAAAATGGAAAAGTTACTTAGTACTTCGCAAGGTGTTATAATCTCTCTTAACAAATAAGTCAAATTTAATAGAACGGAATGGTTTTGTTTGTTACTGTTTTTCAATGGTTTTCGGACTGAACAAGCTGAATGGATAGGTAGTTATAGGAGAAAGATAAAACAACGATGTATAGCAATTACAGCACAAATTGGCACTAGGATTAAACTCCTACTCATATAAATGAGGTAAAACATGAAATGCAGATTCTTTTTGTTTCATTGGATGGATTCCAGATCATGATATGTAGAGATGTCATCAAATGAATTCTAAAGTAAATGAAATCTAGAAGGCATGTTGGCTTTCATCCAATTAATTTCTCATCAAAGAGCAATTTCTTCTTTAAGTGGTGTTTCCTATGTGGCATTTGCTCATCCAAGGTTTGTGTGTGTTTCCTATGTGGCATTTGCTCTCTTTTTGCTCTCACAACAAAGCGGAGAAGCCTGTACATACGCTGTTTCACCTCCCCAGTGCGGTAGAGAACTATGACTCTTTTATAGGTAGAGAACCTCAACTCTATTTTCACCCTCCTGGTAATGGTCAGAGAATCATAACTCTATTTTCACCTTCCTGGTGATGGTCAGAGAACCACGATCTTTGGTGAAGAACTTCTTCTCCGGAGCCACATAGAATCCAAACAGACGCTTATAGATACTAGAGAAAATTCTTGTTTGGAGCAACCTTGAAAATTCCCTCATAACTTCTCCCTCACAAAATCTCTCTCTCTTCTCTCACAAAGCTCTCCTTTTCTTCCTCAAGGCTCTCTCTCATGAAATCTCAACAACCAAAAAGATCTTCTAACAAGAGTATTAAAAAATTTTAAGTAGTGGGCATCAAGAAACCCTAATTTTCAAGAGACTTGTATTCTATTCGTACAGTATGATACACGTATCGTACAGTACGATCAGTGTAATTCAGACTCGTCCATCAAGATCGTTCAGACGAACTGTTCAACCTTTATAGCATTTCGTACAGTATGATCATAACATTGTATGGTACCAGCTGTGGAAATTCCTTCTGTTCGTTTGGGACGATCCTTGAAATGGGCAACTTCGTACACTGTCGATTGTCCGAGACCGTGGACATCATACAATACAATCAGTACAAAAATCATGAATTTCTTTTGGTACGATATCTGGGACGACCAATTTCATACACGGGTGATTGTACAGTACGAACTGTATCGTACAGTACAATTGATCATAATAATTGTCATTGATTTGATTGCCTGATATTGAGGGATTAATTAAGAAAGATTTTAATTGTGGCGTACAATATGAATCAAATCGTACTATACGATCATCACATAATTAGTATCTTCCTTAACCTTTGGCAGCTAAGGTTTTGACAAAGCACAACAAATTGTACAGTATGAATTAAAATCATACAGTACGAAATCAAAATCATACAATACGATATATTTTAAAAATATTCTCTCAAAAATATTTTTCTCTCTCCTCCTATGTGTAAGGTTGCTCAGTAATGATGTCCACACAATTACATGATACAACTCAAAAAAGGAAAAAATATACATAATAAAATGAAAATTGACTATAACCCCAGTCTATCCAGTCTTGAGCTGATCAGAATTGCAAGTGAACGGGGGACTGATTTTTTGAAACTTTAGTACACAAAAAAACAAAACAAAATATCACAGAAACATAAGAAAGCAGTAACAAACACAATAATGTTTGTTATCATTAAAATCACAGTGCTTGAATCAGGTTTGCAATAATCTCCCCCTTTTTGATGATGACAAACATTGTTGTTTTTGGATTTTCAAAAAGTTACTTTCCTCTAAACTTTCTCTTAGATGAAAATCAATTGTAAGAAAAAGGAGTGTAAATTTTTTTTTATTTTAAATAATATTCAAACAACAACAACAACAAACCAGAAAATATTACTCCCCCTTTTGACATAAAAAAAAGAGGAAAAATAGCAGGAAGAAAAAACAGAAAACCGAAACAAGATACATAAAACAAACAGACTCAAAACAACTAACAATTCAAGGTAAATAAAAAAAAACATTACTATGAGAACTCTTGTGTGCTTTCTCCAAAGTGTAATAAATTTATTCAACAAACAGAAAAGACCAAATAAGATAAGTGTTGACTTTATTGCAACTAAAGGATTTTGATTCTAGAGTTTGCATACCTAGCTTAACATCTTCACAGGCTAAAATCCTTTTGTTTAAACAAAAATCTAATTCAAGAATTACAATTAGAACGAGAAACTTAAACTTTTTAGATTGATCACATGAAATATATCGAATAGAATATTACTGTAAAAGTGATTAATAAAGAACCAAGATTTTTCAAAATCAAGTATTAAACATAATATGAAACACAAGAATTTCTAAGATTTAATGATTTACTAGAAAGAAAAGCTAATTTAAGTTGAGCTCATTTTGTGTCACTTTTATCAGCTTTCGGCGTATATTACACATCTTTTGTTTTTGATACACGTAGTGCATCTTTTACTTTTGGCATCATTGTGTATCTTTTGATCTTCAGCTCATTTTGTGCCTCTTTTGAATTTTTTGCAAATTGCTTCTTTTCTAAATATTTAATAATCTTAATTGTAAAGATTATCTTCTAAATAGAGGAGAAGAGTAACTCGCTCTCTTATACAGGGAGAAATAATCTACAAAACAAACCCAGTATTTCTAATATGAATAAATAACTTGATTTATGAAAAATAATGAATCTCATTTATCAAATTATAGAATATATTTATGATATTAAAAAAATGCAGTAGAATGAAAATGTTTTTATTTCAATCTCAACTCTAATTCGATTTAGATTTTCAAGTTCACAAAAGGAATTAACATGTAAAGGAAATAAGAAAGAATATGTCGATTCATGAATTTTTATCTTTTTAGTTTTAATCATGTTAGCAATTTCTTATCTAACCTTAAGTAAGAATAGAAGTAATTTTATTACAACCAGAAAATAACATTGCAGTAAGAGTTCATTCATACAATACGATATAAGTCGTATAGTATGTTTTAGTTCTTACAATACGAGTACAATTCATACAATATGATCAATAGAAACAGCATGTTACTTGATTGAAAATTTCTCAAGCAAAGTGCATAGAAAACAACCTAACATTAAAAGAAATACAAGAACCTACTTGAAAGAAAAATAAATACCACTTGAAAGTGAAGAAATAAACACTAAGTAATATATATATATATATATATATATATATATAATTTAAAAGGATAATGACATAAGAGGTGATAGAAAGAAAAATGCGATACAGAAACAAAACAACGTAATACAAAAGGAAAACATAGACATAAAAAGAAAAGTACAACACGAATAGACTAGAATAGAGGTGGATTATGATGAGAAGGTGGCTATAGAGGTGGTTGGAAGAATTGGCTAAAGCTATCATATTGCTGCTGGATAGAGGTGAACTGCTGTTGGATATTTCCAAATTGCTCCGTGAACAAACCCATATCATTATCATGTTAGGTTTGCTGTTGATCCATGCGAGTCTCAAGTCTGTCAAATCGTTGAATCAACTCCTCGTATGGGTAGTGGTGAGGAGGTGGTGCAAGTGCAGGATCAGCTGTAGGATCAACATCTCTTTCTTCATCAAATAGTGGGTCTTCTGGATCCTGTTCCCTATGAAAAAACATACGGAAGGAGGCATCCGAGAAGAAGATTGGAGTGCGGTCAGGAGCAAGATATATGATGTTGTATTTTTTATCTAAGATATACCCAATCACATGTCCTAGAGCGATGTTTTGCTTTCTTCTAGTGGCTGTGAGTCAAATAGAAGTGAAGTTTTGGATGTAATCAATTAGCATTTGAACTTCATCCATTTAGGTGTTTGACATTATAAAGTAGGTGACAATTGATAGTAGAGGAGTGATGTTTATCCGGTCTCTAGCTTTAGGGATGATAGATATTCTCAGAACGTGCTAGATAACCTTGACATTTTGATTTAAAGTGTGAACCAAGGGTTGGTGGTAGTTAAGAGCAGCATTTCTTAGCAGGAGATTTACAACACTCCAGTCAAAATCGAATCCGGAGGCCATAGCAAGGGGTCTGTTTCCTTGGGTGTT
The DNA here is from genome assembly GCF_001605985.2 of Dendrobium catenatum. Taxonomy (NCBI): domain Eukaryota; kingdom Viridiplantae; phylum Streptophyta; class Magnoliopsida; order Asparagales; family Orchidaceae; genus Dendrobium; species Dendrobium catenatum. The sequence continues at coordinate 763,801 of NW_021318661.1, forward strand.
TAATTGAAGATGGATTTCTATGTCCTCCTTGGTTATTATAACATTCTGACAACAAACACAGGAAGACATAACAGTGGCATCCCCACTTATCCTAAGATTTGTAAGAAACTCGTATATGATTTCAGAGTGGAAAGGATAGACCAAAGTCAAAAGAAATTGAAGTGCAATGAAATTAAAGAGATCCATTACTGGAAAGTTTAAGTCATGTTGAATAAGAAGCCTAGAAAGAGTGATCTTGGCTTATATGTATTTGTGGTAGGCAGCTTTATCAGAAACCGTCAGAAAGAGATCGTTGGTAGGGTTACGAGATTAGGAAGCACCCTGGGTTTGGCGACTACACTTTTTATCGCCAGCCATTGCACAGATTGGGATTGCGAGAAAGAGGATTAGAAGGATTGTGTGAAGAATTTGAATGAATTGGGACTTTCTGAATAGAATTCCAATGGATCATACAGTACGATCGTGAGCAATTAATTCGGCCAGAAGATCAGTCAAAAAGTTTCTCTGATCGTACAGTACAATCAGACATCGTATGGGACGATTATAGACTAGGAGATTGTCCCGAGGACTCAGGCAGTACGACCTTTGACCTAAAGGTTTGTACAGTACGAACATGTGTTCGTACAGTACGATCAATAATAAATGTCGTACCAACCGAAATGAATTCATCCCAATCTAGATTGACATGTGGATGGTCCATACGAACAGGTGTTTGTACAATACAATTGTCAATCATAGATTCAATCTGGTTCATTCATTGAGTCAAGGGAAGCAGTGTTGTGCATATCATACTGTGCTAAGGTGGTTCGTACAGTACGATAGATGAATATTTTTTGTTTGTGTGATGATCAAGACAAAATCATAAAGAACGATAACAATAAAATCAAAAGAACAAAAATAAAATCATCAATAAAAACAAATTAAGGACTAAAAAGAAAAATTAAGTCAAGTCTTAAATAAACAAAAATACAAGACAAAACACAGTTTGAGAAGCTCATGAATGACTGATTTCAAGTGATAAGAAATAATATCGAGCCCAAAAATCACATGCTCCCACTGAGTATTTTGTGAGAGCCATAAAATCCAAAGATCATGGAAGAACCATTTTGGGAGCCCAAGTGAGCTTGGGTCCCTTCTTGAATTTGGATGAATCATCAGAATGCATGCCATGTTGTGTTTGATGCAACTTTGGTTTCCACATCAAGTGTCTTTTATGACAAATAGTGTAAGTGTGACTAATGTGTCCTAACATGCCACATGAATAACATCTAACATCAGGAAAAGAGTTAACTAACCTATGATAGTTATGATTTCTATTCCTAGGTTTATGAGATGCATGACATGGTGAGTGCTTACGAACAGGTTTATTTTGAAGAGCCTTTACTTTTCCTAACAAAATTTCATTAGCACTTTCAAGATTAAATATTTCAATTTTTAAAGAGTGCTCACTAAGGTCTAAAATGTTAACATATGCTTCTAACTCTTTAAATGATTTTTTCTAAATAAAGATGCAATGTCTTCAAAGAATCATATATTTCAGATAAAGCACTATATTTCTTATTCAATTCATCAAACTCATCCAGTAAAGTCATATGATCTTTATCTAAATCAGAACCATCTTTTTTGAGCATTTCATTTTTTTTTGTAGAACTGAGCATTCAATTTTCAAGCTAGCGTGCTTCTTTTTCAGTTTTTTGTATGAATCATGAATCTTTTCTGAAACATCAAGTATTTCATCATATGAAAGTTGATATACCTCATCTTGATCAGACTGATCAAGATAGCTGTTTGTCATTACGCATATAATTCTTATCTTTGCTCCATTGCTGATGATTCTTTTGCTTTTTCTTTAGAAATCTTCTGAACTGTCGAGTCATCAGTGCAATTTCTTCCTCTCCTCCATTAGAGGAACTGTCTGAATCATTAGCCTTTAAGTTTACAGTTTTCTCCTTCTTTCTTTCTCTTGCATCAAGCTGTTTTTGGCTTACTTCTTGCTTGTAGGCAATGGGCGATCCTAGTAAGTTATCAATAGAATAAACATTCAAATTATTGGATTCGGTAATAACAATAATTTTTGCATCGTAGGAAGAAGGTAAACAACGCATAACTTATTTACTTTTTCAGAATTTGATAATTCTTTACCTAAAACATGCAGGGATAAGATGATTTGTGTAAACATAGTATACATTTCAGATATAGATTCACTAGGTTTCATGCAAAAGAGTTCATATTCATGGAGCAAAAAATTTAACCTAGATTATTTCACTTGACTTGTTCCTTCGTAAGTAATACATAATCTATCCCAAATTTCTTTACTTGTAGTACAAGTAGATACACGCATATAATCTTCAGATTTCAAAGTGTAAAAGAAACAATTTTTACATTTAGCATTCAGTTGGGCTAAATCTCTACCATCAGTACTCCATTCAGAAAAAGGTATTTCAATTTTAATGCCGTTTACTAAACGTGAAGATGCAGAATATCATTCTTGAACTAATATCCACATGCGATAATCAATTGATTGCAAGAAAGTAGACATGCGAATTTTCAAAAGATTAAAAGAAATATTATCAAATAGAGGTGATCGTGTGATTGAATATCCTTCCGCAGCATTACTATTTCCAAAGTTAGCCATTGATTGCTTTTCAAAAATTTTTAAAACTTTGTTTTTGAATTCCGCTCTGATACCACTTGAAAGTTTGTGAGGGTTGTGAAACCTTAAAGAATTAGCCCAATACTGGAGGTGAATTGGTTATTTTAAAAATTCTTTAGTGAAAAAAAACTTCTTTAAAACTTTTCAAACCTATATACGATAATAGATACAATATATACGAAAAAAGTAAATTTCACAACAACGAAATAACACAGATTTTTCAACCACACATATAATTGCAAAAAATAAAGTCTAGAAAATTATCAGAATGAGCACACTAGAATTTATAATGGTTCGATCAACTTGACGTATGTCCACTCCTTGGAGACTTCCTCTCAAAGTATTGCACTAAACAGTACTGACTCTCCTTTTGCTCCCACAGCAAGGTAGAGAAGCCTGTACAGACGTTGTTTCACCTCCCCTGTGCGACAGAGAGTCATGACTCTTTTACAGGCAGAGAAACTTAACTCTATTTTCTCCATTTTGGTAATAGTTTGAGAACCACAACTCTATTTTCACCCTCCTGGTGATGGTCAGAGAACCACGGTCTTTGCTAAAAAACCTCTTCTCCAGAGCCATAGAGAATACAGGCAGATGCTTGTAGATACTAGGCAAAATTCTTGCTTGGAGCAACCTTGTGAATCCCCTCACAACTTTTTCCTTACAAAATCTCTCTCTTCCTCGCAAAGTTCTCCTTTTCTCCCTCATGGCTCTCTCCTGAAGTCTCAAAAACCAAAAAGATCTTATATTAGGAGTATTAGAAAACCTTAAGTAGTAGGCTTCAAGAAACCCTAATTTTCAAGAGATCATTCTTCTATTTGTACAATACGATAAACATATCGTACAATATAATCAGTGTAATTAAGACTCGTCCAGCAAGATCGTTCAGATCAACTGTTCAACCTTTATAGCATTTCGTACAGTACGATCAAAACATCGTACGGTATGAACTGTAGAAATTCCTTCTATTCGTTTGGGATGATCTTTGGGACGGCCAACTTCATGCACTGTCGATCGTCCAGGACTGTAGACATCGTACAATACGATCAATACAAAAATAATGAATTTCTGTTGGTATGATATCTAGGACGACCAATTTCATACACGGGTAATCATACAGTACGAACTATATCGTACAGTACGAACTATATCTTACAGTACGATCTATCACAATAATTTTTCATGATTTGATTGCCTGATATAGAGGGGTTAATTAAGAAATATTTAAATTAAGGCGTACAATACGAACCAAATCGTAATGCACGATCAACACATAATTAGTATCTTCCTTAACCTCGACGGTTAGGGTTTTGACAGAGCAGAGAAAATCATACATTACGAATTAAAATCGTACAGTACGAAGCAAGGTCGTACAGTACGAAACCAAAATCGTACAGTACTATGTACTTAAAAAAAAAAAAACTCTCAAAAAAATATTTTTCTCTCTCCCCTGTTGGTATGCAAGGTTGCTCAACAATGATATCTACCCAAGTAATTGATACAACTCAAGAAAGGAAAAAATACAGAATAAAATGAAAACCGACTGTAACCCTAGTTTATCCAGTCTTGAGCTGATCAAAATTGCAAGTGAACGGTGAACTGATTTTCTGAAACGTTAGTACACACAAAAACAAAATAAAATATCACATAAATAGGAGAAGCAGTAACAGACACAATAATTTTTGTTATTATCAAAATCACAGTCCTTAAATCAGATTTGCAATAATTAATACTATTATTTAATAAAAGAATTATAAAACTTACCGGAATAAGACGTTGCCTCAAAATGCCTTGAGGCATACGCCTCATTTGAAAAAGGCGTAAGCCTCACTGACACTAGTGAGGCTTAAGCCTTGAGGCTCTCATTGTGCTCCTCAATTCAAGGCGTGCACTTCAAACAATTTTTTAAACCATGATTTATAGAGAAGATATTTTTGTGACTCAAACCTGAGACCTTCAAATTATGTTAAAGGAAACTTAACACATACTCTAGGTATGCCCTGAACAATTACTTTCTTTACAAAATTATTGTGTGCTAAAAAGATCATGGCTTTATAGAAAGAGTTTTACGTCCTAATTTTGTATGAAGATATAAATGAAAGAGAACAAATATATGAGAAATGAAGTAAAGAACATCGAACTATCTCTTATAGGTTGAGTTGCGATAAAAAATCATATCTTAATTTGTCCTTTGTATGCTTCAAAATTTTATGCAGCTCATATAACATATGATGGTTGATGCAATAGAATGTTCTTGGGGTGATGATGCGAAGATGATATTGAATCAAATCCTCTAAGAAATACTAAAATTATTCAACACATTGTTTTCTTTATTTTTGAAAGAATTATTTCAATATATACTCTAATATAATATGGATGTGTATATTCATTTTAGCTACTATTAAAGATGAATTTTGAACTTCAGTTTGATAACGACATATAACATCAATATTGGTGATGCTATGTATCGACATTGGCTTTGCCATTAGAATAATTTGATATGACCTATTGCTGAGACAAAAGCTACATGAGTATAGTAGACCTCAAAGGGGAGAGAGACTTCCTATTGGAAGTCGAGGCAAAAGTTAGATTATAGAAGACTCCAAGAAATACTTAATGATGGCGATAGAGAGTGTGCTAGCACTATATGTATCTAGAAGTTCTATATAGCTTTTAAAATAAAAGTTCTTATTTGTCCACTTTTTGAATGTATGCTTATTCTTTCATTAGTATACAAACTTGGCTAATATTCACAGTCAATTTATTGGAAATAAAGAACTTTTCATTTTCATATAAGAGCAATTCAGATCTGCGAGGACTTACTCTCTAGGGGAGACCAAGTTTTTTAGATGTCTTTGAGATATATTTGAAATTTAAAAGTCTTGCTAGAAATTTAGTATGCCATAGTTAAATTTTGAGTTAGCAACACAATATTGTCCCTAGTTGGAATATAATGACCTTGATTCCTTAGTTGATAAGGGTTTTTTTTTGAAGCTTATACCTTTAAATATTTTAGCTGAATAAAAATAATGGATCTTTAGAGGCTTAAGCCTTATGATATTAAGAGTTAGCATATTTTTTTGATATGAATATAGATTGTGTACCTTATAAGGCTTCTACTCTCTTAATGTTTTTGGAGAACCAAGTAAGGGTTTTCCTTTAGAGGTTATTAACCTTTTAAAAATTTTGTATAATCGAAGAATCTTGTACTTTATGAGACTTTTAATTTTTTGAGGGTTTTGGAGAATAGGAGAAGCCCATGCCTTAGTGAGATTTTTAGCTTTCTTATGGATAATCAATGAAACTTATACCTTCAGAGGCTTTTAGCCTTATGAGGTTTTTTGAAAAACTTAAAAACTGGTACTTTATAAGCCTTTTTGGCTTCTAAGATTTTTAAAGAATTGAGGAAACTTGTAGCCTGTGGGGCTTTTAGCCTTTTGAGGCTTTTGGAGAACTGCAAAATTTGTACTTTCTGAGGCTATGTTCTTGAAAAATCGAAGAAACATGTACCTCCTAAGGCATTTAGCTTTTTGAGATTTTTGGATGAATGGAGACTCTGTTAATTACTTGCTCTTATGGAGTCTTTCAACTGAAAAACCTATTTATTACTAGTTTCTTTTTGAGGCTACTTTTTGAGCATGCCTTCTAGTGTTTGCGAGTGGAGAACTTATCTGCCACTTTCCCTCATAGGATATTGTTATTGAGGACCATGCCTACTATTAACTTTCCAGTGAGGCTATCGCATGAGCATGACTTCAATGAGATTTTGTTAAATGTAATATTATTTATAATAAAAAACTTTATTGATAATTTAAATGGAAACTTACTTGAAAGATTAATCTTTATCTTCAATTGAAGTTAAGATATAAATTATTTTAAAAATTTTAACAAGATAAGCAGCCCATTTTTTTTGGGTTGCTTCAATGATAGAATCTTCCAATGTATAAGGGCAAGTAGGTACACTCTTATTTAATACTTTCAATAATTTCCTGTCCCCCTAATCTTTTGCGGTTCATTAATGCTTTACCATTTTTTTTCATTTGTCAAGGATCATTAAAAAGCTGCTAGACCATTTGAAAATTTTTCTATTCTCACGCTCTGAACCTTAAGGCTGTGCTTTTACAGTTGGTTCATAAGAATCAAACAACCATGTTGTTGACCCTATAATAATTTTATAGTGTACATTTTATTTATGGGCGAGAATTAATTGATTAGCATTTCTACATCAAAGTAGTTTTCAACAGCCAACCTATAGGCCTATGTTTCCAAAATTATTTTTCTTACCATTAAATGTTTTTGTTTTCCAAAAATAGGTATATTGTAATTACTTATTTGCTCTTGCTTTTGACAAAAAGAATAACTTTTTTTAATTAAGAATTATTAAAAGCATTTCTAATCTAAATTACTTTTTAAAATTTGTCTTAGTTTTCTTTCTTGAATTCCTCTATCTGCCTATATAGGTGCTGTTTGGATGTACTTCATGATGTCCATTTCTGGTTTGACATGTAGTCCTTCAAGGTTTTCTTGTTGTACGGCATGTGTTACTTGCCCAAGTTCAGCATGTAGTCTAGCTCTATCATCAATATGCAAAGAAACATTGAGGGAGAAAATGAGGTTTTTATCCATGACAAACAGGTAGAGGCATTTAAACTATAATATCACTTTTTTCTTTATTTTCCTTCTCAATATAAATGCTGTTCCCGAATATTTATCATATTAGTGCAGGAAGCATAAAACTGTTCCACTCCGGAGAGGTTTAATCATGAAAAATGGCAGGATAAAGAAAGAAATATATGCCTCATTTGGTGATATGGCTGATAATTCTTCTGGTATTTCATTTTACATACTTTCTTTTCGGTCTTAATATTGTGATTTCTTTTATTTGTTGGCTGGTGGTGACATATGCATATATCCTTGTTATTGACAAGGTAGTTTTGATGTAAATAAATTCATGATTATACTTAGTAGCTAGAAATTGTAAAGGTGCAGCCATGCTAAATTGATTGTTTGATCTCTAAAGGGCTTTTTTTGTATATTGAAATGAATATTGTAATAATTGAAGAGCTTCATACTGTTAAGTTGGTGTCAGTGTACGCTTAAAACTGTAGGAAGATGATCTCTTAGTGTATGCTTCTCACAGCTAGTTTTATGGCTTCTGAGAGGCACAAGGTGAATTGTAGTGGGCTACCTGTCAATCATGGAGGGCTTGGGTATTTTGGTGAGGCCAGTGAGAAAGGTGCTTTTATGAGTATGGCTCTTAGACGCTCGTTTAATAAGAGAAGGCTGTGGCTCTCACAGGGAAAGGGATGTTTGAAGTAGTTTTTTTTTTTTGGAAGGGATTTGAATCGTTCCCATCTATTGGGAAGACTGAGGCCACTGGAGCTATTTGAAAAAATTAATAAAAATAGTGGTGGCAGAAAAGGCACAAGGAAGGTGAACTATGGTGGCTGAAGAGGCACAAGTAGAAGTAGTGGAGCCACTATTTTTTATAGTCATACAGGTCATTTTATGGTGGCTGAAGAGGCACAAGGTGAATTGTGGTGAATTGGTGACTTGCGTGTTTTGATGAGGCTGGGAAGGAAGGTGCTCTTATGATTATGGTTCTTAGGAGTTTGGTCAACGAAAGTGTCACACCTCATTTTGATCCCCTATAGTCAATTTAGAGTATAACAGAGATGGAAAATCTGAACTGACCTATCTCTTATTATTTCCCATTATAAAATACTTTTATCAGGACCAAGTGAATAGGAAATTGTCAATCCAAACTCTTCCAAAATTTCATATTTTTCAAAAGTTAAGACTAGAATCAATAATTCATAACTAGAAACATATTCAAACACATCAAGTAAAATACAAAATTTTACTAAACTTTCAAATAATATTTACATACCAAAAAGCATCTGTACAGCTTTTACTTTGACCTCTATGTACACCTAAAATGTATATATATACCCAAAAGGGGAAGTCAACCGTCCCTGTCTAATGCCTCACTGGATCATTCTCCTTTTCTGCAGTACAACTACTGCTAATGAGCTAGAGCTCAATAAAATACATAAGTAAATGTATAAGAAATAATTAACATGTTTGCAATTAATTGAAAATATATGAAATTTCTATAATAGACATAAGATGTACATAATATCATTTTCTATTATATTCACAGTTCAACACTTTTATGCAAGTCCTATGATGACTATTGGCTTTTGCACATTTACAACTTTATAATTCAAGATTAGGTCCACATTACCAACTTTTAGAATTGAAGCTGCTCTATCATTCAAGGTTGGGTATGGATTCCCAACTTTTAAAATTTCGAGAGTAGGTTTATTCCGTCAGGTTTTTCATCTTTACTTGTGCGGGTCTACCCCCCATATATGACTTATCTAACCTTTTCATAACAATCATAATAAAAATATGCTATTGCAATATTTGTTTGATGAATATTTAACCAACTATAGAATGAAATTGGAATTAATGTCATCAAAATCATATACAATTATATAAAGTTTTTCTATTTCATATACCATAATTTGGATCTCTCCTTGCTAGGAATTGGTTTTCCTAAACTCAGTCTTCTTTTCCTTTTGTACATCACTTCCACCAAATATCTTCTCTTTCAACCTAAAATTTCTCTCCTGAATTCAGCAAGTAGCCACATCATAATTCAGCCAACAGCTTTTTTTCTCTCAACTTTTTTACTGGCTCTAGCAACAACCACCAAAAATCCTTTCCTTACTCTTAGTTCTCTAGCTGAATTTAACGATCAACAGCTGATTTTAATAACTGCAATAAATTTCACTAATGAATTCAACAAACAGCAATTGCAGCGGCCCATTACCTCTTTTTTTTTCTTAAATTTAACGAACAACAAACTGATTTCAATCAAACTAATTTCAGCTAACTTTTATTTAAGCAAATAATAGTAATATTATATTTTCTCCCTCTCAAAATTATTGAACTGATTTCAACATACAACAAAATTTCAAACATTTTATTTTCAACCCTTACCTCTTTACTCTCCCTTGTTGGCATCTTCCCCCCACAACCAATGGTTGTCTCCGCTCCAGCCCTTTCCAGCTCTCCTGCTTGCGGCCAGCCACTCAACTCCAAGTAACAAAACAACGGGAGGGAATTTCACTCCACTAAATATTAAATACATAAACTTAATTCCCTAATACTTATTAGTTGATCCTAACCGTTTATTACCCTCTCCAGTAATCATTCCACTCCATGTTTATCTACGTGGAAAGGCTACATTGAAAGCTGTTAATTAAACTGTTAATTATATACTTATAGGTATAAATGAATATATCTATTCTTAGGCTTATATTTTAGGTAAGATTCTATATATCAAAAAACTTGAAATTAAAATAGACTTTAATAAAAATAACTTTGACGTTTTACGGAGGAATAGTAAACTAGGTATATTTTGAGGAAAACTTCATGCTAAATTTTGTTTACTTTTTTTAAAATTTTTGGGTATTTTAGAAAGAAAAGCTGTAGTTCTCATAGAGAGAGAGAGAGAGAGAGAAAAAGAGAGGGGGATGTTTGTAGTACTTTTTTTTTTTTAAGTTTTACAAGGGATTTGAACCCTCTCCATCTATTTGGGAGGTCTAGGGAAATACCACATGTACTGTGGTGGATACCTTTCAATTATTGGTGCCTTAGTTGATTTAGAGAATCTATAAAGAGAAATTCTGGAAAATTCACTAGATTGTCAAAAATACATATTACAAGTACTAAAGATTTGGTGTCACATTTATTCTTTAAACCCCTATTTATAGGCTTGGGTCAACTCTCAGCGTTATAGGAATTGCTACACAAAATAAGATTTAACTAATTCTTGCTTTGAGTAAGGCATAAATTATGTTGCTACAACAACATCAAGCCTTTGTCCCACTCCGTGGGGTCAGCTACATGAATCATTTTTCGCCATTGTCTTGTTAAAAGTCAAATTCTCATTTAAATCTAATAAAGAAAGATCATTTCTAATTTTTTCTAACCAAGTATTTTTAGGTCTACCTCTACCTTTCTTAATGTAAGTAAAATCTAAAACCTCAACTTTTCTAACCGGGTCATTGGAAGACCTCCGTTTAATGTGAGCAAACCATCTAAGGTGACTCTCTCTGATCTTATCTTCCACTAGAGCTACTTCAACCTTTTCACGTATATGCTCATTTTGTATCATATCTCTAAGGGTAAAGCCACTCATCCACCTAAGCATCCTCATCTCTGTAACACTTAACTTAGCATTATGCTTCTCTTTTAATGGCCAACATTCGGTACCATAAAGCATTACAGGTTTCACCACCATCTTATTAAATTTTCCGTTAAGTTTGAGGGGGACTTTTCTATTTCACAAGAAGCCCGATGCATTCCTCCACTTTAACCATCCAACTTGAATTCTATTGATAATATTCCCATCTATTTCACCATCACTATGAATAATAGATCAAAGATATCTAAAACGTATACTCTTATTAATGACTTGATCACCCAAAGTCACAATCCCCTCGTTGGGTCTATTGCTACTAAAATTACACTTCATATATTCAGTTTTAGATCTACTCAAGCAAAAACCTTTGGACTCTAAGGTTGACCTCCATAATTCAAGTTTAGCTACAACTCCCTCTTTAGTCTTATCAACAAGAAGAATATCATCAACAAAAAATATAAACCAGAGTACATCCTCTTGCAAATGTCGAGTGAGAACATCCATGAATAAAGAAAAAAGATTGGGCTTAAGGATGATCCTTGAAAACTTAAATTGTGTAGCTAAAAACATAAAAAATATATATTGAATATGATAGTTCTCTGATCAACCTTGAGGTGGAACTCTTGGATGACTTAACTGAGAAAGATAGCATTAGATGAGTAGCCTTGAAATATTGTTTTTTTGTAACTAGCTTTGGACGTGTTTTTATTGTTGATTTCCTTTGGTAGGAAGTTTTGACAAGCTTAAATGGAGTTGGGGCGACTTTGCTAGAGCATCCTTGAATGAATTCCTCGTAATCGGATTTGCAAGCAAAGTTTGCTGTAATTTTGGCAACTTAGTGGAAATTCATTGTGATTTTGGTGACTTTACAATGATCGGCTAATTTAGGATGACTCTAAAGTGTTCAATATGAACCCATTGAAGTTGGTTCCTTTAATTCGATAGATTAGTCATGATGTTGATTTGTGTGACATTTGGATGTACATTAAGTTTCATGATTCTCTTGTAGATTAATAAATAACTTGAAAAAAAAAAAGGAAGTTGCATATTTTTTTATTAATAAATGAAGAATAAGGTAATTGAAATTTATTATCCTGAGAAGCTATCACATAAAAAAATGATGTTGATTTAATCGGTAGTATGTGTCCGCATCATAGCAAGCCTATAAATATGGGCATTTGGTTGTCATTTAAAAACCACTATGTTCTATCATCCTCCTGAATCCTACTTTGCAACTTGATTCTCATCATGATGACCAATATTCTAGTTGAAGCGAGTCGGACATTAGATGATCGTATAACTCTTGTCAATTACACAAATTCTCAAAATGAACCCACAAATCCTTCATTGAGTTAGCAAACGGCCAAGTTGGAGATATCTCAAATAAAGTTGATAGTTGAGCCAACTCATTGTATTACTTCGATAAATAAACTAGTGATTTTTTATAAATAATTAATAATGATTCTTTAGAAAGAATTATTAACTTTTCAGAATGATCCATCAAATAAACCAATGATTCCTTCCAACCCATTGTAAAAGGCTTTGTTTTCTATGAAAAGCATTGAATAAATCTTTCTTTTTGATATGTTGTTTGTATATCTATCTTATAACATTTTGCATTAATAATATATAGTGATGATTATTTCTGAAAGCTATTCAGCTGAATTGTTATATTGATTAACTAATACTTAAAGATATGAATGCCAAAAAATAGTTTTTATATAACTCTCTCAAGTCTTATTTGGCCTTTTCTCTTTGATGCATCTTAGGCAAGCTGTCACCTTGGATGGACCTTAGCTTTTGCTAGAGATTTTGTTTTCTCAGTGTAATTATCTAGACTTGCCATTTAGAAAGGATTGTTCTCTACTCAATGGATATTATTCGAAAGGGTGGAGTACAAGTTTTGTGGATTGACTTTGTGCTTAAAGGATACAAAAAGACTTATTTGCAAATGCCTGATTTTGGCCAAGTTGGATGATTTGAATTTACCCGACTTAGTCTTGAATACTAAAAAAATGAATTTTGGTTCAAAATAAGAAATTAAATATTTGTTAAATAAGTAGAATTAATCCAAAAGATTATTGAAATTTCTACTTTCTCAAGTTCATTAGTTCTCTTTCTTCTTATAGTAAAACTCAAACTTAGAGTCAAGCATAAAATGTGATTTTGTTAAGCACATGCTGTTGATATATATGGGGCCTTAGCTCTTATGTAGAGCCTAATCTTGCAACCTTTAAATTTAACTTTAATCCGATATCACTCTTATACCAAATGTAAGTTTGTCTATATTTTACCTCATTAATTGAGTACTAATTTAGAAAATAAGTATCTCTAATATTGATTTAAGTCAAAAATATGTCAACTCTCTAACTTGAAGTTGTTCAATTTGAAGTTTGAAAATTGATTCTTTAATTTCTCTTTTATTTTTAGATCTAACTTTTTGATAATTTTTCTAATACATCCTTTTCCTTTTATTATTTTTTAATTTTTAATGAAAAGAAAAAGTCTTTTAGGAGAATAACGAGTTCATAAAATTCCTTGAGTTTCACCTTGTCGAGTTGAACTCTTTATTGGATGACTTTAATTTTTGGATGAATTGATCTCTCTCCTAGATGACTTCAAATGTTGGATGAGTTTAACTCTACCTTAAAAGACTTCAATTTTGGATGAGTTGAACTCTCCTTTGAAAAACTTCAATTCTTGACTGAGTTAAACTCTCCCTTAGATGACTTCAAATCATGGATGAGTTAAACTCTCATGACTAAAATTTTTACATGAGTTGAACTCCCTTTTGGACGACTCTAATTTTAAAATGAGTTGAACTCTTCTTTGGATGACTTCATTTCTTGGATATATTGAACTCTTTTTTAGATGAGTTAAACTCTCTCTTTGATGACTTCAAAATTTGGATGAGTTGTATCTCTTTTGAATGATTTTAATTCTTGGATAAGTTAAACTCTTATTTAGTTGATTTCAAATATTGGATGAGTTTAACTCTCTCTAGGATGAATTCAAATCTTGATGAGTTGAATATTCCCTTAGATGAATTTAATTCTTGGATGAGTTAAATATGGAGGGATGAGTTCTCTGAGTTCTTGCTGAATTCCAATAATGAGTTTCTCGAGTATTTGCCAAATTCCAAGAATGAGTTTCTTGAGTTTGCTGAATTCCTTGGACTAGTTATTTGTTATAATAGAGATTTGATTTTTAATGTCTAATATTTTTCTCTATTTTATTTCTCCAATGCTTGCAATGCTTGATTTTTGGTCCGTGGTATCAATCCACACCCACGACACCTTTTAAGATGTTGGATCCAAATTTGGCCATATTGACCTCTGAATCTTAGTGACAATAATGCACAACAATAGATGAGAAACATTAGCTAGATAAAGAGTGAATCTAGGGAATCTAGAGAGAAGCTATGGGGAGTTCATTAGATTGTTAAAAGTACATATTACGAGTACCAAAGATCTAGTGTAATACTCATTTTTGACCTTCTATATGCTTGGTTTAAGGTTTAGTGCTAGAAGAATAACTACATGAAATAAGATTTAACTACTTGCTTTGAGTAAGACAAAATAGGTAGCTAAAAACATAGAAAATACATTATGAATTTAATAGAGAAATTGTTTCTTGCTTTGACTAGCCTTGCGGTGGAACTCTTGTACGACTACTCCTCATAGATAGCATTAGATGAATAGCCTTGAGGTTTTGTACTTGGTGATTAGATTTGGGTGAGATGAGGATGCTTAGGTGGCTGAGTGGCTTCACTTTTAGAAATAAAATGTGAAATTAGTTACGTGAAAAAGGTTGGAGTAGCTCTAGGGTAGATAAGATTAGATAGAGACTTAGATGGTTCGGGCACATAAAATATCAACTTTTTGATGACCTGGTTATGAGAGTAGATGTATTAGATTTAGCTTATGTTAAGAAAGGTAGATACAAACCTAAAAAGATTTGTTTAGAAAATATTATAAATAAATTTTTTTATTAGATTTAAATGAGAATTTGAATCTTAACAGGACACAATAGAGAAGAATGATTCATGTAGCCGACCCACGTAGTAGGATAAAGGCTTGATGATGATGATGATGTTGTTGTATTAGATCTGGCCGAGTACTCTTATTGGCGAATTGCTTTGGTAGGAGGCTTCAACAAGTTCAAATAGAGTTGGGATGACTTAGCTTGAGTATCTTTAAATGAATAGATCTAATTGGCTTCTCAAGTCGAATTTGTTGTAATTGTGGCAACTTAAGGGTGAATTCACTATGATTTTGGTGAGTTTAATATGACTCTGGTGGGTTCAAAGTGAATCTGACGAATTCACAATGACTATGTGAGTTCACCCTAGAGTTCTGTATTAACTTGGCGGCTTCAGTAGATTGGTTCCTTTAATTTGACCAACTAGTCCTAACATATGTGTGTGACATCTGGATGTACAATTGACATACTGGAAGTCGTTACTTAAAAATAGGGTTGTGAACTATTTATCCAGTTTAAATGAGTTCTAAGGGCAACGGATTCTTCTTTTTACTATAGCTGTGGCTATCAATTCTAAAATTCAATCCAAATAGAATTGGTTGAAACATGATGAGATTTCTATGCTTTTTGATGCATGCTGAGATATTCATTTATCGACGGAAGTACACTAAATATATGCCTACCGTGACATGAACTCACTCTCACGGAAAGACATAGTAAAGTTTTTTCTCTCTAATAGGTTGTCATTTTCATTATCTGGTTCATGGCTATAAGCTTTTAAGTATACTACACGGTAATTTGAACAAATAGATACACTCAAACAAATATCTACCAAGTACAACAATCTCTTATCAAGAAGGTTGCTGGTTGAAATCCCCCAACTCAACAACATTTTTGTTTCTTCAATAATTATATGCTAGATGTACATAATTTTCGAACCTTTATTGACATACGCATGAGAACCTCAAAAATCTGTTTTTCATTTATTTTGCTTTGAAAAGACATATAATTTGCTTCACCAAAATCGGCAGTTGAATCACATGAGTATTCATTTATAGTTTATTAATTCCATGCCTACAGCTCCTTTTCTTAAAACATTTGACCTTTCAATGACTGAGCTTTGATCATTTTTTACCTTCAACAACCATTGATCAGGCGTCTTCCCAAGGATTCGCATTAAAGATCCATATAAACGGCTTGGTATCAGTAAAGAGGCTTCTGAAGAGGAGATTCAGGCAGCAAGGAACTTTCTGATTAACAAATATGCTGGACACAAACCAAGTGTTGATGCAATTGAATCAGCTCATGATAAAATAATTATGCAGAGCTTTTATGATAGGAAAAATCCTAAGATTAACATTAAGAAAAAAGTAAGGGAAGTTACTCAGTCACGATATGTCAAGGCTATAACTAACAGGTTTCAGACACCAGCAACAAGCATCATTCTAAAGACAAGCATTGCATTTATCGTACTTGGAGTATTGACTGTTCTATTTCCCACAGAAGAAGGGCCTACACTTCAAGTAGCCATTTCTTTTATATTATCCATATATTTCATACATGAAAGGCTTAGGAGCCGAATTAAAGCTTGCTTATATGGGTATGTCGCTTATTCGTTCAGTATTCTGTCTTTTAATTGCAATACATGTAATCTCTTTGTTATGAAGTAGCAAAAATATTTCATTGCAGCATCTCTATTCCAGATTTTATTTATTATACACCAGTCACATGTTGGATGGATGAAGTGGAGGAATGTATCGGGCTTGTTATGTGATAGAAAAGCACCACTCAAATTTAAAGGAAAATTATATAAAATGGTGGTTAGACCTGCAATGCTGTATGGCGCAGAATGTTGGCCATTAAAAGAGAAGCATAATATTAATTTAAGTGTTGTAGAGATGAGGATGCTTAGGTGGATGAGTTGTTTTACTCTTAGAGACATGATACGAAATGAGCATATACATGGAAATGTTGAAGTAGCTTCAGTGGCAAATAAGATTAGAGTGAGTCGCCTTAGATGGTTTGGTCTCATAAAACGGCGGCCTTCCAATGACCCGGTTAGGAGAGTAGATGTATTAGATTTAACCTATGTTAAGAAAGGAAGAGGTAAACCTATAAAGATTTGGTTAGAAAATATTAGAAATGACGTTTCTTTATTAGATCTAAATGAGAATTTGACTCTTAATTGCACACAATGGAGAAAAATGATTCATGTTGCCGACCCCGCGTAGTGTTATAAAGGTTTGATGTTTTATAGATTTGTACACCAGTCACATGTTGACTTAATTTAATTCAGTTCGTCTAAATGCATGACCTCCATATTATTGCGTTATGCATTGGAACTTGGAAAGGCCATGATGTAGTGGTTAAGATACTTCCAGAGTGATTTGGAGGTCCCAAGCTTGACTCATGGAACAATATCTTTGCGTATGTACGTAGGGGTAAAACTACAGGCATCAATCCTCCACAAAACCTGCATTAGGTATGCTCTTTTTATGCATTGGAACTTGGAACTGTATTGTATTTTGGTTGTGTTTGAAAGAGCATATTGAGGATATTTGACCAATGTCAAGCTAAATGTAAAAATAGGAAATCAAATGTTTAAGAATTGGGAATGTTAGGATCGATATATGTTTTTAAAATAGATGAAGTGCCCGTAATTGTATTAGTGGAAGTGTGCAAGCAGCAAATATGGATAATAATTTAGTCGAGAATTGACTCAGATGATGAAAGGGAGTGAGAAGCAATTGTAAGTTGGCGTATAGAATTCAAAACCTAGCAATGTTAGAAGAAACAGGACTTATTTAGAATTGAAATAGTACTTTTAAACCCATTTTGATTCACACCAAGCGACCCCCATATTACTCACCCATTTAACTGCATTCTTTGCGTGAGAACAAAGAAAATTACTCGTTATTTATTTTGGTATTTTTGGGCATAAGATCAATTGTTTTGAGAATCTTCACTCTTTAGAATTAGCTAATTAGCTACATTACAACACTAAGCTTTTATTGATGGAGAAGGATTCTGATAGGAAAATCTTGAAGTTCTCAAGAATTTTCAAGCAATCTTTTGAAAATAGCGAGAATTCTCCACAAAATCTGGAAAACAGTAGATAATTTGTATTATTTGATGAATTAGAAACGCAAAAATACCAAGATACAATTGATCCTCTATTCGAGAGGCGGATCTATCTCCCAAATCTCTAGATGCCGCTAGAGCCCAAAAACCTATGAGATCTCAAATTTCAGCCAAATTCAAGATGCTCTAACCCTAAAAAAACAAACTATTTAATACATACAATTTAGAAGGAAATATGTAAACAGTCCCTACATTCAAATTTCCCTTCTAAGCTTCTTCCAAAACCTTCCTAATCTACTCTTTTGGACGGGCAGTTTATGCGGCTTGTACAAGAGGCGGAGGAGTTCCGCCTCTGTTACGCGTGAGCCAGTCCTGTCTTGACCGGCTGGATCGGTCCAATAGACTGGTCTAATAATACTCCCCTCCTAAAGACCCACCTTATTCACAAGGTGGAAATATGACACCCTCTTCTTTTCCCTTCTCATCACAAATAGTAAGAACCTGAAAAGTTCGGTCCTTACATCTATGCCTCGGTGTATACCTCTTCTCACATCTGAAATAGAACTTGTTACCCTCTTCTCCTGTAATTTCATTTATGTGAGCTTCTTGATGTTGTCCCCAGGTCTTCCTCCTGCAGTATTTTCCTTTGAAGTCTCCCGAGGAGTATTTGGTGTTGGCTCCTTGGATATCAATAAGGTGGTGGTCATCTTGTATGAGCCTCCTGAGCTGCTGCCTCCTATTTCTCTCTTCAAGTGCCTCTGATCCTCCACCAATTGAGGTAACTCCATGGCATCTCCCAAGTCACGATGCCTCATTACTCTAATCGCGGCCCAAATATCTAGTATCAGTCCCTTCATGAAATTCCCCTCTAACACTACTCAGAAAGGCGGTCCAATCGGCTAGCAAGGTACTCGAACCTCTCCTGGTAGTCTACCATTGAACCATCCTGTGTCAGGGCGAAGAATGGCTCGTAGAAGTCTCCTCCCTTGTTGATTCGGAAACGTTCTACCAAACAATCCTTGAACTCCCTCTAACTCCGTATGGGTTGTCGCATTTCCCTCCATTGGTATCAAGCCAAAGCCTTCCTTTCCAAGCATAGGCTAGCTGCCATCATTGTCTCCTCCTCTGTTAACCCATTAACGGTGAAATATCTTTTAACCTTGTACATCCACCCGTGCGCATCCCCTCAAAAATTGACATCTTTAGTTTCCTCACTCTCGGATCTCCTTCTGTTCCCTCAGTTCCCTCCATAATTTTTCATTCCCCAAGGGGTTGGTTCTTTCCAAGTAGCTCAGTCATCCCTTCTACGCTCATACCAAAACCTTTCATCAAATTCCTACCTCCTTTCAAATTTATCATGCCTTGGATCATAATAAACCCCTCCTTTTAAATTAAGCCCCCCTTCGATTTTATTTAATTTCCTCTTTCCCTTTCAAAATCCGTCCCTTTCCTCTCAAATTCAGCACCCCTTCGTTCTTGCCTACCTCCTCATGGAGGTATTCTCTTTCTCTGTTTCGAGTCTCCACCTCCTGATCTTCCCTTTGCATTATTGGATTAGAGTTTTCCCCGCTTTCTGGGTTGTCGGAGGCTGCCCTCACCTTTGACCATGCCGTTTTGGATTGACCCTTGAGCAACTTCTTCAACTTCTCCCCCAGGCTGGAAAAATTTTCATCCATCTTGGATGGCTGATATTTGACTTTTGACATCTGAAAGTTAAGTGTGGAGATCTGAAATTTCAGTTTTCAATTGCCCGATCTCCCCTTCTAACACTTCTACCTTTCTTCCTGCCATGAGAACCTGTATTTAGGCTCTAATAGCAAAAGAACAACAAGTTTGACGCGAATTCTGGCCTCCAATCAGCAAAAAGCAACAAGATCAGATATGAAACTTAGCAAAATTCAGCGATGAAGACTTCTATTTCCGCCCAAGAAATTGATCTAATACCAATTTGATTGGAAATACTTGAAGATCTCAAGAATTTCCTAGCAATCTTTGGAAAACAATGAGAACTCTCCACAAAAATCCACACAAAACCCGGAAAGCAGTAGATAATTTGTATTATTTGATGAAATAGAAATGAAAAAATACTATGATACAATTGATTCTCTATTCGAGTGGAGGATCTATCTCTCCCAAATCTCTAGACGTTGCTAGAACACAAAAACCTAAGAGATCTAAAATTTTAGCCAAGTTCAAGATGCCCTAACCCTAGGTAAACAAACTATTTAATGCATACAATCTAAAAGGAAATCTCTAAACAGTCCATACATTCAAATTTCCCTTCTAAACTTCTCCTAAAAACTTCCTAATTTACTCTTTTGGATGGGTGGTTTGTGCAGCTTGCACAGGAGGTGGAGGAGTTTCGCCTCTGTTACGCATGAGTTAGTCCTGTATGAACCGGTTAGACCGGTCCAATGGACAGGTCTAACAGAATCTTAAGGCTTATTCTTTTTTTTTTTTGAAAGAAAGCAAATAATGCATTAATCAATAGAAAACTAGCAAAACTACAAAGTAGATTCCTCCTTCAAAAGATTAACAAATGAAGGAGGAATCTCATTTAAGCTAATGTCTTCCCAAGCAAAGTTAGAAATAAGAGCAAAGCTAGCACACATGTCAGCTAGCTTGTTATTGTTTCTATCTATACATTTGAATATAACAAAGTTAAAATCATTGAGAAAATGTAATTCTTCCTCACCTTTGAAACCGTCAGTCATTGCTTGTTGGAGAAAGGTGATAACATTTGAGTTATCACTCTCAATAATAACGCCTTTGAATTTGAACATCCAGTCTTTAATTGACTCTTTCAGGGATTTGATAGCAAGCAATTCCAATTGGTAGATATCCCAATGAATACAGGATTTCCCATAAGCCATCAAAAATCTGCCTCTATAGTCACGTACGACACCTCCCATTCCAGCTCTATAATTAGAGTTTAGAGATGCATCCACATTTATTTTGATCCAATCGGGTGGAGGAGGATGCCAAGTGTTAGACAGTCTAGAAGACTGATGAGCACCACACCTGTTCGAGCTTGAACTGCATACCAATTTTGAGATAGAAGAGTAGCTTATTGCATTTGCTGCAATAGTGGTAGAGCTTTCTTCCAGCCTATGATGAATAAGTTTGTTTCTTGCTTTCCAAGAAAGAAAAATGACATTGCAAAATAGATTACTAAGCAACACATTTTTATGAGCAATGATCTCCATCCAAGCACAACAGCTTTCCAAACTATCAAATAAAGGAATATTGAATCCCCATTTGTTTAATAAAGAGAACAAATCTCTTTGATACATTTGATAGTAATATGTTTTACATCTTCAACATCTTCACCACATCTCAGACAGATAACAGAATTCTGCAGCTTTCTTTTAGCAAGGAAATGAAAAGTTGGAATGGAATCTTTAAGTAATCTCCACCAAAAATTTTCAACACGAGGGGATAGTTTTCCTCTTTTGATCCACTTGACATAATTCGGTTCAGTTTGGCCATATTGCATATTATCAAATGCTAGACCTGATAAAGATTTCCCTGAGTTCTAGGAAATAAGCTCTCGGTAATCTTCTTGGGCTTGTTGATCAATAGGAATTTGGTTTATTAGCTGAACCAAATCCTTCCCAAAAAATTGAAGAAGTTCTTCCACATCCCATGCTCT